>NW_018403957.1:83353-111973 GCF_002113885.1 Mizuhopecten yessoensis
GTGTCATACTGTAAGTTATTAAGTTTAGTTGTGAGGAGACCGGTGTCATACTGTAAGTTATTAAGTTTAGTTGTGAGGAGACCGGTGTCATACTGTAAGTTATTAAGTTTAGTAGTGAGTAGACCGGTGTCATACTGTAAGTTTTAAGTTAAGTAGTGAGTAGACCGGTGTCATACTGTAAGTTATTAAGTTTAGTAGTAGGTAACTGTTCTCATACTGTAAGTTATTGAGTTTAGTAGTGAGGAGATTGGTGTCATACTGTAAGTTATTAAGTTTAGTTGTGAGGAGACCGGTGTCATACTGTAAGTTATTAAGTTTAGTTGTGAGGAGACCTGAGTTATTAAGTTTAGTAGTGAGTAGACCGGTGTCATACTGTAAGTTATTAAGTTTAGTTTTGAGGAGACGGTGTCATACTGTAAGTTATTGAGTTTAGTAGTGAGGAGACCGAATTAAGTTATAAAGTTTAGTAGTGAGGAGACCGGTGTCATACTGTAAGTTATTAAGTTTAGTTGTGAGTAGACCGGTGAAGGTATTGGAGGTTTACGTGTGACGTACTAGTAATGTGTACCCATTAACCCCTCATGCTATTTGATCAGCCTCTGAACTTATTCTATAACAACGGATAACAAATAAACACCATGGCAATTATAGTTACCTCCCGCCTTTCACTTTGCCACGGCTGATTGATTTATTTAGTCGCACCCCCTGACAACAGTTAACGTTTGATTGTCCCAGCAGGAAGGTAATTACAGTCTCAATTAGAATCGATCGGCAGATGTTTCAGAAATAACTCATAAACTACCTTGTCCACGGTCCACTTCACTTAGCGACAGTAACGCCCGTTAAATAACTACCGTTAAGGTATTGTCGGTGTAAAATAATGCTGATGGCTACACGGTTAGGGTGTGTCTAAATCACAAAACTTACTTCCTGTCACCCTCATCCGGACTAAAAAAACGGAGATTAATTTCCGTTTTGTTTATAGATTCCTGAGATTGTTTTTCGTCCCGGTACTCTGCTTAATGTCACAAACTTGGGGGTTGTTTAGGCAGGCCAAGGGACTGTTGGAACAGCATACCGGTGTGTATCAGGGCAAATTTGTTCACGTGTATATCAACACTTGCCTGTGTCTGATACAAAAGAACTGAAACGAGATCAAAAGAATAACAATTAGCTGCCGATTTGTTATTGTAAATTTATATGACATACATATCTATAATTTATTATTTCACTCTATAACGAAGATTAATGTATTACATGTAGTGTAAACTGTTATACTCAAACCATATCAGTCACTTGACATGGTTGCAGTAATACGATCAGTAAGTATGTGGTCCACAGCTGTTCTAGTTCAAAGATGAATTAGAAGACTCCTCTCCTTCCGCAACGCCTGGTCTGATTTTCCTTGTATATTCCAAAGGGCATCCATGGACATATTTATTTTATGATTAGTTTTCGAAAGTTTTATTGATTTTGAGTTAAAATTTTGTCTTTTTCTGTTATTTTGTTGTTGTTACTTTTATTCAGACTGACCAATCGTTAGAAGTCTAGCTAGGAATAATATACATAATATGTCACGAGACTTGTCGGTTTGTTCACCATTTATTTACACTCTTATACAATGGATATTAAAACACACAAACAGACATAAACATTTATTTTGTAAACGGTATAACCGCCAGACGTTCCTAATCCTGACTTTAAATCATCTCGCTGTGTGGTCCGGGGTAACTTAATTCAATTTGTATTTCAACATTAAGATAGTCGATGATTTAACTATAACTTCTCAAACTCTCGTCGTTGATTCACTTTCCTTGTTAGCATTGGATACTTCGTTCGATTAAAATCTAACCTACTTAGTCAGTGATACAACAAACAGTATTTTGACAGATTTTTATTACAGTTATTCATTGTGTGTGAGTGTTTCGCCGATTATCTGACCATTGCAGCATATGTGATTATAATTGAGAAAATCAATAGCATGTTATGTTCTCAAAAAACAAAAGCTTATCACCAAATCAAATATGATAAAATGTTACTTTAACTTTTAATGTCGGACATCAAAGAGGAGACAATTGCGTGAAATATCGAATTTGACTCGATAAGTGCGAACTGTTTCAGATAAGATAAGTGCTTTTTGAAGATTATCTTTATATGGGTATTTTAGGTGAAATCATAAAAAAGCAGGTTGCGTGTTTCTAAATCGATAAGTTAACGGAACTCCCAGTTTTGTTGCCTGATGTTCAGGCCTGTCCTGATACATGCTGTGTCTTGTGCTATCAAACCTGGCACAACTTCTGTCCCTGGCACGTCAAACATTAGCTGTATGTCGAGGTCTGATCGATAACTCACAGGGTTATCTGTTAAACTAAATTTACTGGTTATACTGAACTAATTTTGGTTCGGATTTATGTCGTTAAACGTCCTACCAACAGCTGAGGTCATTTAGGACGTGCCTCCGTGTGTGTTGTGTGTGCGTGACTGTGTGCTGGAGACAAGGTATGTTGTTGTTTTGATAGCGCGGAATCTGATGTCGACTTGATAGTGCTACCTCACTGAAATACCATGCCGAAGGCACCCAGCTTGTACAGCATTCCGCCCGGTTACATTATACTGACAACGGGTGAACCAGTTACTTGTATTCCCCTTGATGCTGAATGCTAAGCAAGGTATAACAATTACCATTTTTTGAGGACTTTGATATGTCCCGGCCTGGAGACAGAACCCATTGCCTTCCTCCCCTGTGAGAACGTTCAACATTAAAGTCAAAAGTGCGGTATTGCCAGGCAAGAACTAAAACAGAATCAGTAAGGAAAAGTACGTCACAGTACTATCAAAGGCTTTCGAAGTGTGGACCTTTGTTTAAATTCTTATAGATTTTATATTAATGGAATAGCTTCCCTGGGTGCATTAGCAGAACAACATCTACGAGATTCTTCATGTTTAGACACGAATATCTATTCCGCCTCGGGATTTAATTTTCGACAAGCTACATGTATCACAGCTTCATATAATAATTGTTGCATGGGTCCGACCTATGATGCTCTCAGGGTAGGCTACCATCACGTGCTTGGAATTGATATTACATTGAAAATTAGTTCAAAGCAATAGGTTGGTTTGGGGGGATCTAAGTCAAAGGCGCTTACCATAAACCCTGTGGTGATTACATATTTCTTCAACATACACCGAAGTCACCAACAATTTCAAATCGATGTTGCTAAACCTCAATACTACCAGGGTCAAAACTTAATTGTTTGTTTTGTTATTTGATAAGTTGGAGTTAGCGCCTTATATTNATTGACAACAAATCTAGGACCAGTATATCGGGCTGTCTTGTGGCCGAGGCTTGTCTTGTGGCCGAGGCTGGTACAACCATGTGATTAACTCGGAATTAAAACACAACACACTGGATAGGTTTACTTCATAGAAGTATGTTTAATGGTATCGTCGGTAATAATCAGCATTAAAGATTATACATGATAATATATAGGGACACAACACTGATATATTTGACAGTCACGCTTTATCACAGATTACTTACAATGCTTATAATTTCGTATCGAGGTTCAAGTTGACCAATCATATGTACGTGAACATTGTTCGTCAAAATTTCAAATGATTGAAAACTAAACTACGAGGTGAAAAATCCGTCGACGTTAGGTTAATCATATGTACGTGAACCTTGTTCGTCGATTGAAAAAATCTAAACTACGAAGAAAACAAATCCGTCGACATTAGGTTAATCATATGCACGTGAACCTTGTTCGTCGATTGAAAACTAAACTACGAGAAAACAAATCCGTCGAAATTAACTGATTCATACGTACGTGAACATTGTTCGTCACTATTTCAGATGATTGAAAACTAAACTTCAAAGAAAAACAATCTGTCGACATTTAGTTACATGTGTTTCCTTAATAAACAACGTTTTGTGCTAGAACTTCCTTAATTTAATTAACACATGTATTTTAATCACTGGAAATTTTGCTGTATGAAGGCAAAATTAAGACATATAGCAATAATTTCAAAATATCCCTTAAAATAAAACTTAAATTCAGTCAACCTCTCCGATCCGTTTTGTATCAGATTGTTTGTAGTAACACCATGGGGAGTAATCGTTTGGTTTTATGTCTCAATTTAAAATATGACCAAACCTGTAATGTTCGTTACTAGTTTATCCAAAACCAAAAAATGTTATTGAAAACGAAACTTTTGTATAAAAAATATTCATAGAGAAATAATCGCTCACCCTTATTGTCCGTGGGGGAGGAAATCTTGTAAATTTGTGCCACAATAGATACAATAACATACCACAGTATTTATTACGAAAATAAGTAATAGAAAATCGCATTGAATACGTTATAAATCATAACCTTTACAAAACGATATACTGATAAACTAAAACAACACAAGCAATCGATCAGTTGGACAAACAGCATTAAGAACCAATAAATACTTAAATATATATATATATATCAATTAAAGTAAGAATCATACACAACTAGAATATGCAAAACACAACATCTGTATTAATGTAAGAACAACACACACAGAAAACAAAACTAGCCTTACCAAACATTGGGGTAATAGCATTCCATAGCTTCTCTTAAATAGCCAATAAAACGAATTATTTAAAATAAAACATGTAATGTGTGTTTGAGTACAAGTTATATGCTTACACATATATTATAACTTTGATTTGTATTAGAGTTAAGGTTATATACCGGCTTATAATCTATACCTGTGATTTGTATTAGAGTTAAGGCTATATGCCGACTTATAATCTATACGTGTGATTTGTATTAGAGTTAAGGTTGAATGCTAACGTATACAACATTGTACCCGTGGTTCGTATGCTAAGTTAGTACATGTATACATATTATCTAACACATTATTTCTGGTATATTTTTTAATAAGAGTTTAAGCAACACTACATGGTATACATATACATCGTTTGTATCTGCGATTTGTGTTAGAGTCGAAACCATACGCTTACATACACATGATATCGATGATTTGTGTAAAAAATAAAATTTAATTAAATATTACCTTACACGTTATGTTGTGACTTGTAATGAAGTTAAGATAATATGCTATTTCAAACATTACAATTGTGATCTGTGGTAGAGTTATTCTCTTATAATACGCTGAAAACTTTCAGAAACAATATCTATTCATTCATAGTTATAAATACCTGGCCATTATCAATGCATGCATTCTTGTGTCTTTTTTCAAATATATCGTCTATAAATTATCTATGGCCATATTGTCATTTGTAGCAGATTCCTGACAGATGTAGTCTGAATCAAATTAAACAGCAGAGGTGAACGTGGACGTCGCGTACATGTTATCAGTGATTCGTGTGAGAGCTCAGGGGAGATAACGCCCTAGATTATCCGCTAACCGACTCGGCATGTGCTGAATTAAATTAACTGTCAGCGTGTTATTTCCTGTCGCAGTGGTCGATATGTTTCGACATTCACGATGATAATAAACCGTGAACTTTAGATAGATTCGTCTGTCTTTGGACCTCCCCGATAATAGGTTAACTCTGCTATCTATAACAACTATAATTATACTGCTTTACTGTTCGGGCACCTGTTCAACTGATTATAGATTTGACAGGTATACAGAACAGTTGCGTGATATGATGAATAGACACACAAACCTGATTTATAACACAAGCAAATGCATTATTTTCGCACAAAATATATCATGATGTATCGTGGATATTGGCAGCGCACTGTCGGCTTTTAGCAAATGAAATCGAACATGTGTTAGCTAAGTGTTCGTGCTGGAGACCTTCAGTTCTCCTTTTGATTACTTTATCCCAAGAACACACGCCTCGGCCACAGTTCCCGTGGTGAAGTAGATATCCGATTAAGTCTACTTAAAGCGATTGTAGATAATTGACTGGGCCATTTAATTAATGAATAAATATACCTGATTTTTGATGGACATGCATTTGATTTATAGTCGGGTTCGTGTGTTTCACTTTTTATAAGCAGTCATTCTAAGGATAATTGGCAACATCTTGACTGTTTCATTTTATACTAATTAAAGATTCAATAAAATCGTGAATATCTTTTGTAACGCTCTCCAAAAATTTCAATTTTCCTGAGTATCTACTTGAACATACAAGAAAATATAAATAAATTATACATTGAAATGATAACGATACTGAGGAATGTCTATAAACCAGTCGGTATGACTACTGTTTTATCATATACGGCAAGACTGACAATCATTTAAAAAAAGACGTTTTTTGTTTTGTGCTGTACAATAAAATAAATATCCAAATCAACAACCAAATAACGTACGAGCATTTACTTATTTTTTCTTCATATTCAGACTGTAAACTTGTATTAAAGAAGATATTAGACACAAAAGATCCACTCGACCTGATCCGACCGATTCTATCGTTATTACAATATTTTTATAGAGTAGATGACGGAGACAGAATATTACAATATAAAGGTTGTGATTGCTTGGTAAACAATGGACACCGCTCGCAGTGCTTGTGTGGTCGGGGCTCAAATAAATAATGTCTACTTTAAAATTTCTGTACAGTTAGAAAAGCCTTTATGTTGTGAGAAATGACACTGGGAAGACCGGATATTGTAACATCAATCCTCAAATATAGGATCAGACCATAAGTAAAACATACGTATCAATTGAGTTTAGAAAAATGACCTGGCTCACATTTCTCGCAAAAATATCAGCTCCAATTTTGATTTCCCGAAGAAGTCCTTCCAATGGATTAATGGATTTAAACAATATGATAATTTAAAGAATGACTTATAAACTAAAACTTAAATATTTTTTCATTTTTCTTTTTCCTTTTTTTTTGCAAAAGTCATTATATATCTGGAGACATAAAAATTTAAATTCAACTGAATTCAAGTTAAATATAATTGGTTGTTGGAAAACTTTCTCAAGAAAAAAAGGGAAATTCTATTTAAACTCGATTACAAGTAATATCGGTAAGTTAATAATTTAACATTGTAAACAAATACTAATTGTTTGTATTGTCTAAGTTTCTTTCATATAGACAAATTACACCGGCCGTAAATCAGCTATGCTTTCTCTCTCATCACACGTCTCTACATGTACAAACAAAGGCAACACTTTATCAAATTAGCATTAGTATGGCACTTGAAAAATCTCCCGTATCAGGAGGGCATTGGTAAGAAAATTGTATTGTGCGTGTAATTATTTCAACAATTAGACAAATCTATTGTTGTCAGTGTTCGTTAATGTGCGGAATATTTTACTGTTTATAACGAAATTTACAGTATGACAGCATTTCTATGCTGCAACGTCTACTACAACAGTGACATTCATCTTATATTAATTTTATTTCTGTTATCTATTCAGTCATCACATACCTATAAATATGAATTTATGCAAATTAGGGATAACCCTACTGTAATTTGAAATTTGCGGCGATATATATCTTTGTGGCGATATATATCGCAAAATAACTTGACTGACCAATCAAATGTCGTTTTACATTTCAAATGAATTAGAATACGTTAACTGTTATCGCTTAATTTCCACGATTGATAATTTGATTTCCAGAATTTATGGAACTATTAATTGTATCAATAATGCATACAAATTTAAATGTAATGCTTTTTTCAATCGTTTCATATTCTGAAACAACAAAACGTTGAAAACAAATAATTAAAAAAAATTGACAAATTTAAATCAAATACCTGACAACCAGGGTATTTACCGGGAATCTTGACAGCATCTGAAACAACATGGAAGCTAATCAAACAAGTAGATGGATGTTTCAGGTTTTATGAATCGCCTGGATCGGTTTTAACTTCTGTGGTCGCTGAGACAGATGCCCTGTTAAAGTACCCGGATGTTTCACCTCTACGTGTTCAGGTCCCACGAGATTATTTCGCCGTGGCTTCAAATCAAAACCATTTGGAAAATTTCCACATTTTTTCTTATGTTTCGCTAATAATTTGTCTACATTGTATTTTGAACGGTATAATTCCTGATTAGCACGGAATCGTAGCATTTCATTTTCTGCAAGAATATTTACTCCTTCCGAGAAGGGTCGAAGTTCATATCTATATTTAGCTTTCGGATCCTTTACAACTTGGCCTTGGGCAATGCTAACGTTACGACTTCCGGTTTTATGGTCAGTCGTACACGGCTGTTTATCGAGAGCGAGTCCGTTGTATCTTGGGATCCAGCTCTTCTCACTCCCGGGTGGACCACGTGTGTTATTAGTCCGACTAGCCAGGAGTTTGTGACCGTCAACTTTTGTTAACCTCGACTTTTTTACACCTACAGTGTTTCCTACGACGCCGCCATTTTGTAGATTTTTTGTGCTTTGCATGATGACTTTGTCGTCTGTTAAAGGACGTAAATGTTTTTTGGTGTCTGTATTTAATCCAACAGGTTTTTCGTCAAAAAACATGGCGTAGACTGAGTGTTTAGTATTAACAAACTTTTTTCGAGTTAGTAACGCGTCGTTCTGATCCTTTATACTTTCCGACCACGGCCGAGGTTTGCCACGGTAACCAGTGGTATCTTTGACCTTCGGGGTCGTTGGTAGTCTCATCGTGTGAATTTGTGTTAATTTTTCTGTAGTTTTTGGTTTCTCTTTAAAAATAGGAAGATCCTGCACCGTGGGGTCATTGAAATAGTCCACCGGGTCCAGATTAGCATAATACTCGTCCTCGTTTGTGATGATTGGGGTCAAAGGGCGATAGTAGCAGCGCGTAATTGTCTCGGCCTTATGTGTCACGTGATGCGCTACCATTTTAACATTCCCTGCCGTCTTATTCTCCTTCATATTGTCAGTCGCCATTTTGGTTACTGGCACATTGCCATGGCCGATTTCATTCAATTTGTTTGTCTTCGGGCTCTTTTTCAGATTTGATTTTACTGGATCCGGAAGATTCACTGGCACATGCGCGTCACTTCTATCCGCTATGACGGTGATGTCGGTATAGGTGCTGTTTTGAGAGTTAAATATATCAACGACTAACCCACAGCGACTTTTCGCCCGTGGATGCGCGCTCTTAGGACGTGCTGATTCTAATCGCTTCTTGTCTGGTTCTGTGGGTTTTACCGGATGAGGGATTTGTTGATCACGTGACTTAGACTTATTTCCGAGAACTTCTGTTCGAGCCGATTTTGGCTGCGGGGGACGATTCCGATAATTATGTTTGGCAGATTTGGGTCGTAGCATGGAAGATTCCATGGAAAATCTATATCTTCATCCCGTTGTCATCATGACGTGTGATACTCTACACATTATTAGTATTACATCATTAACATTCCACAGTCGATAAGAACACCTGGCAGTAGTAATCAGATCCACGTTATTAACGACAATCACACGTTTGATCTGCACTGGTGGTTGATGTGTCGAAGATAACTTTTATTTCTCAATCTCGAATCTTCTGAACTGATTCATATTTGCATATGTCGTTTACTGCAACCCATCTTACTATTGTCGATGTGGCTGAAAAGTCACGTTGGTGGCGGGGAAGCTGATACTATCCCGGTAAACAGTTGCTGGGATTGATGCTGTTAATCACTTTATAGTCTCGCCTACGGCACCTGTAAAACACACAGAAACACAGAGCGTTGAGTGGAAACAGTCCAAACAGATAAACACACAATCACGGTCTCATCCAATAGTATTAATAAAACATCAATGTTTGGACAACACGTGCATGTGATAAGGCTTAGAGAGGGTTTATTATTAATGCTTGTAATGATGCTGCTTATTGTAGGAAATGTATACGATTTTTTTATCTACATTTCTTATTTTTTGTCTTTTCTCACTTGTCAAACATTTTCTTTGCTTGTTTTTTTCTCATTTGTCAAACATGTAAACAGGTATCCTATCTAGTTTTCTTGTTGGTTTTTTTTTTTGTCTTTTTTCACTTGCAAAACATGTAACAGGTATTCTATCTACATTTTTTATTTATTTTTTTATTTTTTCATTTGACAAAAAAGATCTTCTGACACAAACATCCTGGAGTTCCACTCATGTCGTTGAAGAAGCTATCTGCAAAATACACTCTTCTTGTTATAAATACACATGAAACGCACTCTGCGACCAGAAGTGACGTCAAAAATATCTCACAACTCCAAAACCCAATCAGAACTTTGACACATCTGAGATTACTTCCGGTGATGTTGGAAGAGTTACAGGCGAACAACTAAACAAACACAGTTTTGAACTTAAAAACTGACAGGTAAAAACACCATCACGCTATCTTATCTAAAGTAACCACACGGACAATAGGGAAAACAAATGGCCCACAAGCAGTGGCGTAATTTCTGTTTGCAGGAACGATATAACTAGTTATACCTTCTGTTGCAGACGTTACGGTCTAGTGTTGTAATTGGAGTGACACATAAACTACAGCGATTGCAATATTGTAAGCACCTAGCATGACCCTGTCGGTTTGCACGTGTATTTATTGNCGTTGTTGTTGTATGATAAAACATCAGATTTAACAGTGAACTCGCGACCGCCAGTTTTAAATGTGGTCCTATTACAAACATACATAACACGATTTGACTGAATGAGAACGATGACATTTGAAATCAACTTTTTGAATTGACAGATTTGAAAAAAGTATGTTCAGAAGAGAAGGTAGTTGATGTATTATATCTAAGAAATAATCAACATGTGTGCGTGCATTATGGTGGAATATATAACGAGGGTGAGACAACGTTTTCTTGGAAGTGCCAGTAATACAACATCATACGATAGGCCTGACATGAGTTGTTATATTTAGTTGGTTGCCATGACGTGATGGAAAGTCGCTGACCGGCTGATCATGACGCAACCTTCACCTTTACCGACTTCACCGGACAGCTGTGTTTTGCAACCACTGTTCAGACCGATGCTACTTTTTGCAACATTATTCTTCACACACGTTATGTACACTGTAGGCGAATGCTCGACATCACTTTGATTTTTTGAAAGCAGGCCACGTTTTGCAGACCAGAAACAACTGAACACGTGTGACGTCAGATACGATGTTTATTTCAATCAATCAAACATTGGCACGCTATCGACATCGTACACACACTGCACACATCGTGAAATGTACGGCATCACCCAGTGAAGTAAAAATAGAAGTAATTAATAATTTACCATTTTGTCTCAGACCTGTACATTTTAAATGTCAATAATTAATAAACCATTTTCACTGCACGGACCCACACACTTTAGGTCTATAGATCCGTATAATCTTTTGAATGGCAGGCCTGTCAAATATTTTGATCCCGTCTGACAGTTATGCTATTTTTGTTAATTCATGATAAAATACGGGGAGGTTGTTGGAACAGCATGCGTGCGCACTATTTCACGTGCATTGGTTATTGGCACGCGCATGGTATATCGCTCAATAATTCACTATTTTTAACCAATGAAAACCGTCGATACATCACAGACGTGGTATAATTGATATTATTCACTTTATATATAAATAGGAGTTTGATTTGTCTTGTTCTCTGTCGATGAGACAGAACATCAGTGCACTCACTAATACAATATTGGTTACCATGACAATAATTTGAGGTCAACAACCATTATTAAGATAAATGAAAGTTCGGGTATACGGCGATTGAAAACGAGGCGCTGTACTAATTCCTGACCCACACGAACACTACCAAGAATGCACTCCCTGTGGCGCTTGGTTATGATGAATTAACTACGACGTGAATTAGACCTTAAATCCACGACTCTGACGTCAAACGTGCTACACAGCAACCACAGCGTCGCTCCTCGGGCGAACGTTTTGTGTTTATTTATGATTGAGGTAAGAGACAATGTGTAAACACACTGTCTGATCTGTGTTGTTTGGATTTGGGCTGAATTTGTACGGTAATGTGACTGCGGACCAACCTCTCATAGCCTTCTAATTACCTTCTCGGTATCAGCTTTTTATGTCTTATTGATAATGGTGCCTTCTGGTTAAAACACAGCATAATTGTGCAAAACGTCCGTCGTAATTTTAGTGAAATCTATAAAATTGGAACTGGCAATGTATTTGTGGAGCTAAGCTGACATTAACATTGCTTTAACGAGGAATCTTGACCACGTGCGCTGATTGAATACTTGTAAAGGTCAATTCAAACACGTATTATGGGTAATTTGTTAATAAAATGGCGTCCACCGTAGGCTTAAGGGTCTCCCTAGTGACGTGTTACCATAGCAATGTAGAAACAATCAGTAAATACCATAGATTGACAAGACAACTCTGACGTCTCTAATTTACCGCAGATAAAGGAGAGGCCTATACTGAATTATACAAAATATGTATTTCTAAAAAAAAAAAATCTAAAAAAAATATATTTCTAAATAAATGTATTCGTGATTGATATAAATATTGTTGACTTGATAGCTCTAGATGTAGGTAGGAGTTTAATGCACATTTCCGAAAAATTATTTACATGCGTCACTGTTCGATGTTTAGCGCCAAACAGCAGTGATCCGGATACCTACTCAATGACGAGTTGGCAGGTAGAGGGTTACAATCTCCTATTGAGGAATATAGTCCGCTACAACTGACCATACTAGCAGGCTTCAAAATTCTGATCGGTGGCCTGTTTATGTTCAGCTATCGACTGCTCTTATAAAACATGGGGGATTTGTCGCCGAAATATGACGACAGCGATTGTGAGCGTTTTACATGTTGTTGTTTTTTAGAGAAAATAGGTGCCTGCATTTCAGTTTATTCATTTCTCACTCAATTGACCAGATGTCATGTCCCAATCAGATACATTATGGACGCTACATCGTTTTATTCAATCGAAGTGATGTGTTCTGTATTGTTACGTCAACGATCGCATTGTATACGTTTATCATAAATTAGCACTACCCTATTAGCGTGAAAAGTGGTAAAATAGCATGTACCGCTAAGATACCGCCACGTGACCAATGCCCGCTCAAGACTTAGACATGTAACCGACGCTTGTTTGTTATTTACCTAAACATCACTTTTAGTTTAGTTTAAACATATTTTATTGTACAAGAAAAGAAATCGTGTAAACTGTGAAAAGAATCCGCATTTGAATACATTATAAATTATACAAAATTTCATGACATGCAGCCCGGTATAGTAATTTTATAATGAACAAGATCAATGTAATAAAGTAATCAGGCAAAATAATGAAATGCAATTTCATAAAAATATATAACAACGTACACATATAAATAAAAATAAGGAATGATAATTATAATTATCAAAACCTATTGCTGGATTTGATGAAATGATGAACCTGCTTAAACACTTGTGTATTGGTTTCTACCGAAAGTTGGGCATTAACAGACAAAAGCAATTCTAAATCAAAATCAACATACAAGGCATTCAAATTTTGGAACAGGATGCGTCTTTCGTCGTTAAAAAGTAAGCACTCATAAAAAAAGTGAATGGCATTTTCACAGGGATGGCTACAATTACAAACTGGACTATCAACAAGATTTACCCTATAAAGATCATATTTAAGTGGACTTCACTGGTATCTAAGTTTTGTATACAAAATGTTTAATTTACGTTCACCGAAACTTAAGTAGATTGGCGGAGGAGATAGTACATTTGAAGTTAACGAGTTTTTAAAAGAATGTAAAGAAGTCAATGATCGTACTGAAAGGTCCAATAAATTCCAAATACGAAGAGTTGAAGGTAGAAAAGATGAATTTGTTAGAGAAAGCCTGAAAGGAAGAACTCTATAATCATTATTGTTTCTAAGGGTGTAATGGTTATTTTCTGCAACGGTAGACGGCAATAGATCATTTAAATAGTCCGGAGTTAATTTATTGTGCATCTTATACAAAAGTTGAAGTTTTCTGCGTTTTCTTCGATTCGAAAGAGTTTCTAGACCAGATTCAAAAAGTAAATTTTCGAATCTGGCATAAGAAGGAAGTCCAGTAATTATACGAATAGCTTCTCTTTGGGCTTTGTGCATCACTGCACATGTTCGACAACAGTATTCGCCTTTTTAATGTTGTTTTATTTGCTATTTGTTCACATTCAAAATAATTTTCATAAGTATGACACTCTAGACTTATAACAATGCATCAACTAATGTCGAAATCATTTCAGTTTGATGTCAATATTTCTAAACAATTTGAAGCTTTGTACTTTCAAATCGTTCAGATAGCTGAGATGATGTTGATTAGATATTATTTTTTATTTCGATTTCGATAAACTGTTTGTCTAAAAGGAGACAACTATGATTGAGTGACAGGTGGAGAGATTGTCGTGAGCCTTGTGACATATCCCGTGTATGTTACCTAATACAGTGAGGCTTCTCCAGGCAGTCAATATCGATCTCTCAAATAAAACAAAACGCCAGATCATCCTCGGCCACTGATGGGATTTAGTACGAATTTGATTCAGAAGTTAGCATAACTGTAAAACGCCTGCTCAGAGGTGATAAGTGTTTCCATGGCAATCGACAGATGCTTCATCTGTGGGAATCGATTTTATATGAAGACCACACCTGATAACAGAAACACTGCAGGAAGTTTGTCACGATAAAATAAATATAGGTAGGCTATGAAATTAGTGAAAAACATCAATGTCAATGGCAACCTCCGTTATTTTGTCGAGTATTTTTGAAACTGGCGTACTATTGTTACAGTTTGTGTGATAAACGTATACGATAGTAGATTTTACATAAATATAATATAACACAGAAGTCATGTGATAAATATGATATAACACAATCGTCATGTGATAAATATGATATAACACAATCTTCATGTGACAAATATGATATTACACAATCGTCATGTGATAAATATAATAAAACACAATCGTCATGTGATAAATATGATATAACACAATCGTCATGTGATAAATATAATATAACACAATCGTCATGTGATAAATATAATATAACACAGATGTCATGTGATTAATACAACATAACACAATTGTCATGTGATAAATATGATATAACACAATTGTCATGTGATAAATATGATATAACACAATCGTCATGTGATAAATATGATATAACACAATCGTCATGTTATAACTATAATATAACACAGATGTCATGTGATAAATATAACATAACAAAATTGTCATGTGATAAATATGATATAACACAATCGTCATGTGATAAATATGATATAGCACAATCGTCATGTTATAACTATAATATAACACAGATGTCATGTGATAAATATAACATAACAAAATTGTCATGTGATAAATACAACATAACACAGATGTCATGTGGTAAATATAACATAACATAGTTGTCATGTGATCATTTTAACATAACACAGGTGTCATGTGGTAAATATAACATAACACAGTTGTCATGTGCTCATTTTGACATAACACAGATATCATGTGGTAAATATAAAATAACCCAATTGTCATGTGATAAATATGATATAACACAATCGTCATGTGATAAATATAACATAACACGGTTGTCATGTGATCATTTGAACATAACACAGAAGTCATGTGATCATTTTAACATAATACAATTTTTATGTGATAAATACAACATAAAACAGATGTCATGTGGTAAATAGTTAAAATGATCACATGTCAGCTGTGTTATGTTATATTTACCACAGCTGTCATGTGATAAATGTAACATAACACAGATGTCATGTGGTAAATATAACATAACACAGCTGTCATGTGATCATTTTAACATAACACAATTGTCATGTGATAAATACAACATAACACAGATGNACCCGTTATTTTGTCGAGTATTTTTGAAAATGACGTACTATTGTTACAGTTTGTGTGATAAACATATACGATAGTAGACTTGTGAAACACATTATTCATGTGATAAATATAATATAACACAGAAGTCATGTGATAAATATAATACAACACAGATGTCATGTGATTAATACAACATAACACAACTGTCATGTGATGAATATAATAGAACATAGTTGGCATTTGATAAATTCAACATAACACAGATGTCATGTGGTAAATATAACATAACACAGAAGTCATGTGATCATTTTAACATAACATAGTTGTCATGTGATAAATATAATAGAACATAGTTGTCATGTGATTAATATAACATAACATAGTTGTCATGTGATTAATACAACATAACACAGATGTCATGTGGTAAATATAACATAACACAGAAGTCATGTGTTCATTTTAACATAACATAGTTGGTATTTGATAAATTCAACATAACACAGAAGTCATGTGATCATTTTAACATAACATAGTTGTCATGTGGTAAATATAACATAACATAGTTGTCATGTGATCATTTTAACATAACATAGTTGTCATGTGATACATACAACATAACACAGATGTCATGTGATAAATATAACATAACACAGTTGTCATGTGATCATTTTGACATAACACAGATATCATGTGGTAAATATAACATAACACAGCTGTCATTTGGTAAATATAACATAACATAGTTGTCATGTGATCATTTTGACATAACACAGTTGTCATGTGGTAAATATAACATAACACAGCTGTCATGTGGTAAATATAACATAACACAGTTGTCATGTGATAAACAATGTATAACACTTTTGTCCTTTTATAATTTGTGATAAATATACATATACAGATAGCATAAAGTATGTTCTATATCCTCATTTCAAAATCATAGAAAATTCAACCCTGTAGTTTAGGTGATCAGTATCCTGACGTAACTCTGCTTTTCCAGGAACGTAATGTTCTCATGTTTAAAGCGTGAAAAAAGTGATTTAATGATAACTGTTAAAATAAATGTAAATATAAGTAATGTTTTTTTCAATCAGTGTTATGGTCCTATTACACGCCTTGATATTGCTGACAAACTAACGTCAATTTCGTAAATAATTTTATTATGTTTGTCTGCAGAAGCATTAAGTGTCACATGACTTCACCAACGGCTAAAATAAACATAAACATGTAATAGTTTGATGTTCCTGTATCACTGTATATCGACTATTAAATATACATATGTCTCTCATTTCCCTCGGGTTTTACCAAATTTGAAAACCCCTCGGGTGGAATTTCCCTATCCTACACCCTTGGGCATGAAAGAGTCTTGTAGTATTACCCTAGCTACGTCTGTTATATAAACTCAGAACATATTGGCGATACGAAAATGATAAAGGCACAGAGAACTATGTGAAATCGGACATTCCACGAACCAACAGGCGATACCTAGCCCAGTTTCGCGCCGGATGTCTTCCGCTAGCAGTGGAGACTGGAAGATATGCCAGGCCGCCCATTCAACTTCATGATAGACGATGTACCCATTGTGACATGAGTAATGGCGAAGACGAAAAACATTTCTTAATTGAGTGCAAACTGTACAGTGATTTAAGATATAATTTGAGAAATCAAGCTTGAGGGGTTCTTAATGCAGGACTGTGACACACAGTTCCTTAACATAATGAAAAATGGTGTACTCCAGCCAAATATAGGTCTATTTATTTTCAACTCGTTTAAGCGTAGAAAACTATACATGTAGTAGTCTAAGTAATAAGCATAACATATGTGACATTTTACCAGTACATAATGATATATCATTCGATAGTACTAAAGCGGTTTTCTCGCAAAAGTTGGTAGTATAGTACAGGAATAGGTAATGAAATACCTTATAATTAGCTAACAAATATGTATATCTATATGATTGGCCTCATTAAATGTGGTGGCTCTTATATATTTAATGTATATTATTGCCTTTTTGGAGTCTCTAAAGTCAAATATATTTGACACCAATGTGTAACAGTGTTATAATAACTTATGATAAGCAATATAGTAAACTGACAAACATATTGGTATATTTAAATTTTGTTGAAAATGCGATGACACTTGTTCTTTTGTATTTTAATGCATTTTGGAGTCTCATAAGTCATAATTTACTTTGACAACAATGTATATTGAAATAACTTAAAACTATATGAAAAATATCTGGTGAAACTTATTCCAAGGTTTATATAATATTGCCTTTTCAAGTCAAACTAGCTTTGACAGAAATGTGTGGTTATAAAGGCCCACTTGTATAAAACATCTCAACTCTAAGATTTCCCGTAGACAATACATTGCTTGAGATTTTCCTTAAATTTGAGATGTTTTATACAAGTTGGCCAAGGTATAAAAAGCTAAAACAAGCTGACAAATATTGAGTTTTTTAAAATTGATAACTGTTTTTAATGTTTATTTTCTGTCTTTTTAGTGTCTCATAAGTCAATTAACTTTGGCTGGATATTGATCTAATTGTATGTACATTTTATCTGTTTTATATGTAGATCAATATTTGACACTTGACTAAAATAATTTTATTATTATTATTTATTATTATTATTATTGTTAAAGTGACACGGATGGTTAACTATAGGTGTTATATCTCAGGAGGTTATAGTCTAATATTAACAATACATTTCTGATGCTGAAACCACTATTAGATGAGAGCCTTATTAATTGCTTTGTCTAAGTATGATCTATGATAATAGGTTGTGAAATTGATTATCCCTGTGTGTTTTAAGTAAATTGTAGTTATTTAAACAGAGCGTACGTGGTGGGTGTACATTGAGAAAGATAACATCTAGTGTTGGTTATTGTCTCATGAATATTAATTACTTTTCATTAACCTATATTTTAGAGTGGGCCCCAAAGGTTGCAAAGATATTCGTGTATAAACTGCTGTGTCAGAACACAAAACAGAGTAATCTCACTTCTTTATACTTCCCTGAAGATATATAGGTTTTATAAAAACATTAGGAAATATTAAATACACGTCACAGTGGAACAGTTATGACGTCACGTCCCTAAATCCGGATCACTCCAATGCCACAATGCGGAAGTGTTTTTTTGTGCTTTTTGAGCTTATTCTAATGACTGGAATAAGAGAACTAAACTTTGATATGTTGATAAAGAAATTAAACATTCGAGATATTCAAATCGACGCTAAAGCCTCGGCAAGCTTTGGATCTTCCCCACTTAGTAAATATCCTTCTCCTCAACTGTGAATGGGTTTATATAACTATCTTTACTCTAGTACTACTTCATGTGCGATATCGAAAAACTTCACCGGTTTTACCGTGTTGACATTAGTTTCAACAGTATTTTGTTCAATACATGGCAGTGACAAAAATAATACAAAAATCAACAAAGAGGATTCGAAAACGAGTACATAAGCACTTATATCAATTCGTCTCCTTATTAACAAACCTGGCAGTAGGGCGGCACTATTACATATGTTTTGATAGTATAACAGACAAAGAGAAGAGGAAGAAATCAGGGAGGGGAGGGCGGAGGGGTGCATCAGGAAATGAAAGACAGTTGCTACGAAGAGAATAACAAAAAGAACTGCATTATTTGGTTGAAATTTGTTAAAATGTGAGTCATGAAAAGGTAACCCCAATGAGCTCTATTTAAGGATGCATTAAATACATTTATTATATGCTTGAAAATTTCTCGCAATCACATTGGCCGGATGTAGACTTGTTATCCGGTGAATATCAATTTCTAAATATAACCCATATGAAAATTCCCCGGAACATGTCGTAGCGCATGCGCAGTTCGACCGGAACGCGATATGTAAGACGAAAACAGAAGATGGCGGATGGCGAACTCCTCGCCTCCGTTACATCTGAAAAAATTCCAAACTACTCGGAAGATAAAGGTGCTGGTAAGATAAAAAGGATGAAAAAGGAAAATAATCTTAACGATGACTCCGAAAACCGAACTGTTGGATTCAACCCTGGCTAAATTTTACACGGAGGCTTGTTCAAGTAAATGTTTACTATACAAATCTTATTGTTGGGACATATAATAAAACAGTGAGTGACTACGCCTCGGTCAATATCACTTTTTCAAGTTCATATCACATCATATTCACCAGCACAAAAGCCCATAATTGTAATAATTTGAAATATCTAAATTACATACCAATGTCCTTACGTTGATTCCAATCAAAAAGTATACTGATATCCCTGTTATGTTGGTCAGATATCGTTATTTGTACTGTTAACATCCCTTATATAAATCTTTGATTGAACAAAAATGAATTGCATAAATGACACAAAGACAATGGCACAAGGTATTACAAAAATATTTAATAAATGAAGAGGCATTCTTATAACAACAAGAGGAATTGTATCGCTGCCATATTGACTATTTGACATTTACCTATAGTTTGATAATATATGGCATTTACATGTGTAATATTATATCTTTTCATTGTTTGTTAACAAATCAAAAATCTGGTGGTTCTCTCTTTAATTTATAAATTAATCATCAACAATGAGTAAATGCATTTTGGAAACAATTTTATTCGAATTTAAAAATAAAGAATGTGGATATCAGTTATCTTTATAGTTAACAAAAAAAATCCTTCAATACACATTATTTTAGATTTAGAAAAGTACACACACAGGTAAATTCCATAGTTCTTTATACATACAAAAATTAGTCTGTATGGTCAACACAGTATATTCTTTTATCATTGGATTTACAATTTGTTGATCAATAATAAAGTATTAAGAAACATCAAAAAAGTCTTCTTGGAGTTCATTTTTCATTTGATAAAAGATCATTAGCGAAGCAGAAATCCAAAGCTTGATATGGCATTTTTACGAATGAGAGAAACATCTCCAAAAGGATCGCACCACCCGGACACCTAACCGTAACCCTAACCAATCGTATTCCTTATTCTATCCCTTAACAAAAGGTAAAAAGGAGATCCAAAATGTATGTTCGTATAATCAATGATGTTGAAATCCAAAGCTTTAAGTTGCCAACGCGTGAGAGAAAAGGGCTCTAATACGTATCGAACCTAACTGTTCCTGTCACCTTTATCAAGAAAAACCCCTACCGTAACAATAAACAAAAGCAAACAGATTTCAAAACGTACCTACTGAATACATCAGTGATTGGCTATGTCCGTTGATCATTACCACAATAAAATATTAGAAAATGTATTCATAGTCAAACGGTGTTTTTTAAGTGGCGTCGGTAATGATAGACATGTAGGAGCTATGCATTATATTATCAGACAAATATGTTTACGTATATATCTCTAGGCAGACACAAACCATAGCATGGTTCCTGACACATTGCATGTACTTTGATATCCGTAGCCCAAACAATGTTAAATCACTCATTGGTTCCATTTTACGACAGTTTTACGAAACGAATTGTAGTGGGACTGTTTTATTGCCTGTCGAACTGTTAGGTTTCTAGCCTGTGATAACAGTCGATATTTACATAATCCTTTTTGCAAGACCATGCAACAAAACACAACTAATTTATATGGCAATAGAATGGAGTGTCCTATGATTCACCGCCTCCATCACGTATACAATCATTACTGTTGACACCGAGACACGACAAAGGAATCAAGTTCCGGATAGCATATCAATCCGACAATCAGAACAGTCCGTTATTTTGAATAAATTTCATGCATTTTTCATTAGACAATAGATTAGAAAATCTGGGTTTCGAGAAGTTGATGTATATTCAAAACGTTTTAGTGGTCATCTGATAGAACTTCTGTAGGAACACTTTGGAATAAATGAAGTAAATTTTAGTTTGTTTGTGTTTTACGTCCTATTAACAGCTATGGTATTTTAAATACGTGCCAGGTGTTGGTGGTGGCGGAAAGTCGGAGTTGCCGGAGAAAAAACAACCGATCTACGGCCAGTACCTGGCGACTGCCCCACGTAGGTCTCGAACCCGCGACCTAATGGTGGTGGCCTAGTGGTAGCAGAAATTCAGACGCCTTAAAGCTCGCCAAACATTTCCCCAATATTAACAGGGATTCCCCGCTTAATCAATGTAGAACGTTCATTGTATGGTAACAGGTGGATTTTGGCCGAACATTTCCCCCAACATGCAGATTGCCAGGGCACGTATGCTCAGGCATTGATTTTGTGCTCAAAAAAACTTTTTTGTAACTCACTTGAATTATGTCAAACGATCAAAAAGTCAAATGTAAACATTGAAAACAGTATTCGGCTATTGGTCTTTTATTTTTTTTCAAAATTATTGACAAAATAATATTATTGTTATAAATTTTTAATGTAACAAGAAATTTGGAAACAAGTACAAACCCATGCTTGAGCATGAGAACGGTTCCATGAATACGGGCTCATGTCTCGTAGAGGGATACACATACTACTTATCCTAGAGGAATAAAAAGAATTGGGGTGTAGTTAATTTTTGGCATCATAAAAAGTCAGATATTCAACTTGAATTTATTTATTGATTTTGCAGATCATAGCATACCATAGCAACAAACTTACATTGCTATGCAGAAATAGCCAAAATATGGAGTTCAACATGCAGAAATGAAAGCCTCCGTGTGTTACAAATAAACAATCCTGAATGAATATTGGAATGACAGTGACAGCATGTCAAAATATTATTTGTTTGTTGCATGCGGAGGCTTTTTAAAATTGAAGAGTGTTTAGTAATGGCCAGTTTTCGACCAAATAGCGTACAACAGAAGATATTCGTGCATTTTTATCACGGAAACTTTTTTATTTCTCTATAAAATGCCATATCTCCATAACAAAATGTTGAATGAATTTGAAATCTGATATTTGCGTACTTCCAGAATTCTAGATTACGAGTATAATAACTAATTAAAAATCCCCGCTGAGGCCGGGAATCACCCTTAACGCCCCTTGTTCTTTAAACGGCGCGTTTTCGTCCTTGTCACAAAATTTCAATGACCCATAAGTAATTTTCTTCGAAATTGGGTAGGTATTATAGTGTCTTTACGGTTAAAAGTAAAAAAAAACACGGCCATGTCGCACACCAAAACACAGCACATATACATAGGAAGGAGCACATGTGGAGGTATTAATAAAGTGACAATAGACCAGCAGGTAGCGCCTGATAAGGCAGCTCCCGATAATTCTTCTTACTGTATCGACTGTATTTACTGATGGCATGAACTGTATATCAAATTATTGTAGAGCACCTTATAGATCGCTATAACAAATGTCTGAATATATCCACTGGATGTGTTGCGTATAAAGGGCTTATGTTCTGGAATACTGACAAACGTATTGGAACATTTAACACCGTATTGGATCATTGACAACCAGCAGGTACTCAACTCTCCGAATTATATCAAGTAAAAGGACTAATATTTAAATCATAAAACATTAGAATTCTCCAGTCAGACATATATAATACCCAGGTCGATGCGTAATTAAACTATGGTCACTTGTAAGCTACCTAGATCATATTGGATCAAGTTCCATAATCATAATAGTGTGAAATGTCGGACTTTAAGTATGAGTGGAAACATGTGTATTATATTATACATTGTATATTATCTGAAGGTATCATTGTTAATCCCGATGACGGGTATGTTTGGTTATATTTTAATGATTCTTCAGATACGTAGAAGTTGCTTGGCGATGGAATTTTTGCGTAATGTTGTGATTGTGCAAAATACTATTTGTGTGAGTTAGCTCGATACCATTGACCTTTAATTTCAGATATTATAATGGTATCTCAGATAACCACTATCTGTTCCTAAATTAACGGATGAGATAGGTAAGCATGTCAGTATATGTCCCATAATCCTTTGCGCCAGAACCCAGCATGAAATAAATAGTCATTAGTTTAATATTTTCCATCGGGACCCAGCAACAAAATCGTGTCACACTCGGCTAATGCCATGAAATAGGTCATGTAAAAATAAACCCCAATAGCTAAGGGGTCTCAAAAACATATCTGTTCAAAATATTGAAAGAAATTAACTAAGTAAATGAAAAGATATATATTTTCGTTCAATGCACAACGTAATCAGTGTTCTACAGCGTAGCTGAATTAACGATAACTTGCACATTTTTTGTTGATTAAGGGTGAAGGCAGGCAGTCTTAATCGTGTGAAATGTTCAGTCATGTTTAGAACTGAAGCAATTAGCAACAATCTACTTATCTAATTGACCAATCTCATATTAACAGTATAAATAAGTATCTATTGGCTGCGCCATTGAAATAATAAACAGAGAGTTATCCGCCCCTTAGTAAGTAATACCTTATGGACTGTTAGACACAGTCAATTAATATCACGCTTCATTTATCCTGTAACGGAGTTTCCGTTTGTCCCGATTCTGACAACACAAGTAACAATATATGATTCAATTTATAGCTCATGTCATATCGATATTGTTTAGATAATTATAAAACAGCAGTAACTGATGCCAAGCGGAACAGCCGCCGTACATTTGCACTGAGCGTTTGTCACGTGACCGACCGTCAATACCAAACAATTCTGTCTGCCTTGTTATTAGTGAGTGTACAAATATTTGCAGGCTTTCTTAAAACTCACTGTCCATACATATTGTGTGTATCAACACAGGTAACGCGTTCACGTTACATCGCCTTAT
Source organism: Mizuhopecten yessoensis (assembly GCF_002113885.1). Lineage (NCBI taxonomy): Eukaryota > Metazoa > Mollusca > Bivalvia > Pectinida > Pectinidae > Mizuhopecten > Mizuhopecten yessoensis. The sequence continues at coordinate 107,733 of NW_018403957.1, forward strand.
ATCACTACACATGTTTACAAAGATTCGGTTCCTCAAGTGTGTTCGGATTAGTCGTTACAATAACAGGGATATACTAGCTAAATATCATATGATAAGCCTCATCCCCTAGATTCTGGGTCAGGAGCACATCATTGTTATAAAAATTATCATAATAATGTTTTAACTTGTGTTTTATGTCTAACTTTTACTTTCAACATTGCACACTTGATGAGTAAATTGCTATTAGTTTAATTATATTCACGAGACATTAGGACGGTTGACTAACTCTTCTATTTAAACAACATATATGTCGACTAACGGGTGACAGGCGAATTGATAAAGAGAGGAACGTCTGGTAGATAATTAATTAAAAAAATCACCAACCTACAACATATGCAAATGTATCATAATACTACATGTAGGTATTCTATTAGAAGAGACCACAATCGAAATACACTGTAATCGGCAATGTACCCGCTTGTCTTAAGCTGGACAAAAAAACAACCACGTATCTTACGATCTGAATCACGTGCTTCTTAATCTTGTAGATAATACGTTATTTTGAAACTTAACAGGCACGAGATGGAGAATATTTTGGCCGACATGTGTACTATCAATTAGTGAGTGGACGTCTGGCGTGTCCTCCAAAGATTACTTTCTTTCTTCTACTTAATCATATTAAGACCTAATCGGCTATAGGTGCTGACCAATCGATGACCTTTCCACGGTCAAATGGGCATTTACAAGGACTGTGTAATGTGCCACATGCATTTACTAATAATTTGTATATTTCTGTCAACAAACTCACCAAATAGTGGGCCCGGATTACCGGGTTTTTGTTCGATAACAATCAACAGTGTATTTTTCCGCGGGCGTAAAATTACCATTCTGCATGCATAAAATATTTCATTTCCCGATTCTGCTTTACATTTATATTGTACAGTCACGCGAGAAAATGTGATGTTCACCAGACACCGATGACGGGGAAAATTTCATCGGATCTGTTTAATTTCCTATACCGTTATTCTGTAGCCCTAGTATGGTTAACGATATCCCCTTAAAGTTACATTAAGGATTCCCGAGCTTCACTGTTCACCTTGGATACAGTTCGCTAAGTTTAACCAGGGTTACAGGTTTACCATCAGATTCAGTAGGTTAACTGCTCTCTAGGTCCTCCTTCTCTAAGGTTTACTGTTCCCTGTATTTACTGTTCTTTAAGATACGTCTCCCTTGGTACATTACGGTTCCGTTGACTTACTGATTTTATGGTTACTGTTAACTGTTAAAATTGTCAGGAGTAAACGTTTCTATGGTAACCGTTATAAAAGTTTCCCTAATTTGCTGTTTCCAAGGTGAACCGTTCCTTCGGTATGCATATTTCAAGGTACATGGATACCATTGCCTAGGTTATTGCTCCGTTGGTTAACCGTTTCATTGTTGACTGTTCCTTTATTTCACCGTTCTCTTCTTTTTCTGTTCCCTGGATTAACTGGTTTCCTAAGTAAGCTGTTTTCTAGGTTCTTGCTGTTGCCGGGGTTACTGTTCCCTTAGTTACAGGCTCCCCTTATTTATTACCATTGGATACTATCCCATAGGTATGCCGATCCATAAGTTCACCATTTTCTCGGATTGCCATTCCCTTTACTAACCGTTCCCTGGGTAGCCTTTCCCAGGGTATGTCGTTCCCTCCATGAACTGTTCCCTAGATTATCGTTCCCTGATAAATCGTTTCATAGGTTTACTGTTCCCCAAACAACTGTTCTTTATGCTTGCTATTCCCTGGGTTACTGTTCCCTTAATTACAGGTTCCTCTTACCTACAATAAATACAGGTTACTTTGCCAGGTTTTCTCACGAACGAGACAAGCCAGGCGACTACAGTTGACAGTCCAGTTAAGAATATAACATGTAAGGATGCTCTTTTCCCCAATTAACATTTCATATATTCGCGACAAAAGAAACAATATCCGTTGAATGCACGACGAAAGCTTGTAGTCAAAATATTTACTACAGCGTCAAAACCAAACAAGCCATTGCATTATTAATTCAGCATACAACGATACATTACACCGCAGAGACATAAGATACAATAGAAGTAATTGCAAACGAATTATCATTTATTTTTTCGGTCGAAATGCATTTTCCTGTCGGTTAATTTAACAATATCTGCTGACTAAAATGACTCTTGTCACGCACTGTATAAGCCGACAGAAATAAACATTTGTTTATTTCTTTGATTGGCTGTTCAATCTAGATTGATAACCTACTTTTGAATACATGCGTTCTAGTTTGTCAAAATATCTTATTGAGATCAATCACGTGTTGACCAGTTCCTGTGTGAGGTGAAATGAGCGTGCTACATGACATGTTGTATGTATTAGTGATACGTTACAATAACGGAGCTAACGGGTCTGCTCTATAGTATGACATCGGTCAGTGAGTGTAACTACCGCAGATGGAATTTAAACGTAGGATATGGTTTTTATATTACCTATACAATGTCTGTTGATACTTATCGCGGAGAGATAATTCAACATAACACGTAGCAGTGCAACTCGGTGTATAGTGTGCTTGGTTCCTCTTTAGCTGATTTTGTCGTATTAGTGACTTTCGGATTGCGTCCTTTGTGTTGGGTTTATATATAACACATTTTTTGACGCTGTTGTTAATCTTGTCATGGTGTGGACACTATGAGTTACAATTTGTCTTGGTATCTCGACGCTGTATCATAGTTTGTCTTATGTCTATACATTAACACATTCAATTGATCTATGCCGTTGTTCTTGTATTTTTGTTTGTTTGTTTGGGTTTGTTTTTGAGGGGGGGGGGATTATCTTGTCTTTGTGTACTAACCACCTGGGTTGTTGGAGTTGTATAGGCAGGTGAAAAACACTTTCTCTGATATTCCATGCGTGCGACGACATCGGGGATCGAACCCCGGCCGCCTGCGTAAAAGGTCGAAGTGTTAACCACTCGACCAATCCGCCGTTGTGTCTCTTTCAATTGACGCTTTGGCGATTTTTTTCGTTTTCGATGCTATGACATTTCCTTTCCTGTGTGTTGCTGTAGTAGTTTTATCGAGTTTTAGAGGTGTCACACTCATATATCTCTGTCCTGATGACAGCTGTGATATATGTATTGACTGTCTGCTGACGCCGTGGTATATTTTATGCGTGTAAGTTGATGCATTGACTTACATTTTGCTTTGTTTAAGGACGCTGCGGTAAATTTTGTCCTGAATGTTGACACCTCATTATATTTTTCTCCTTTTCTAATGACACAATCCAAATGGTATGTTTTTGATTAAATGTAATTAATTTACCCCTGTTTATAATGTAATTGTGAAATAATTTGTCATTCTGTGTCATGTTATTGTGTCGGGTTGTCGACGTAAACATATGCATATCTTGTTTGATGACGCTGTGATATAATTTGTCATTCTGTGTCATGTTATTGTGTCGGGTTGTCGACGTATAAATATGCATATCTTGTTTGATGCCGCTGTGATATATTTTGTCATTATGTGTCATGTTTTTGTGTCGGGTTGTCGACGTATAAATATGCATATCTTGTTTGATGCCGCTGTGATATATTTTGTCATTCTTTGTCAGGTTATTGTGTCGGATTGTCGACGTATACATATGCATATGTTGTTTGATGCCGCTGTGATATATGTTGCCATTCTGTGTCATGTTATTGTGTCGGGTTGTCGACGTATACATATGCATATCTTGTTTAATGCCGCTGTGATATATTTTGTCATTCTTTGTCAGGTTATTGTGTCGGATTGTCGACGTATACATATGCATATGTTGTTTGATGCCGCTGTGATATATGTTGCCATTCTGTGTCATGTTATTGTGTGGGGTTGTCGACGTATACCTATGCATATCTTGTTTGATGCCGCTGTGATATATTTTGTCATTCTTTGTCATGTTATTGTGTCGAGTTATTGACGTAAACATATGCAAATGTTATTACAGATTGTCATTATGCGGTACCCTTATATGATCGCCAAACTATTCAAGTATCATAATGTTATTAAATGTCTGATGATGTACTTTAAAAACCACAAGCTGTTTCAAAGTTAAGTACCCTATCTACTTCAGATTCAATGACGCATGACCTGTATACAATCTCGTATAACATTTACATATATTTATTAGAAGTCAGCGATAGTCCGAAGTCTGTGTTGAGAACGAAGGAGGAGGATATAGCCCATTAGCACCTCAACGGCCACCACGCAGAACTAACATACTGGCT
>NW_018403957.1:113245-118903 GCF_002113885.1 Mizuhopecten yessoensis
TCCTGTGCAAGTCTATTCGGTTTCAGTGCAAAGGAGATGTTATCAACGACAATGCTGATGTGCCGCCTGGGGTGTGTACTAATTCCTGTAGGAATCAGATATTTACAACGATAGATATAAATCTCTGATTTAGATAGAGTTCCTACATGAATAAGGGTATGTACGCGCATAAATGTGTACTTTTATGTGGGTTAAAGGTAAGTGAAATAATTTATGCTTCGCCTACTTTGTCAGTTCGTGTCGGTGTCACAATATGCCCCCTCCCCGAAGCAATTTCACAAATGCAGATTTGCCAACCAATTGTTTCTAACGTAACATAAATATGGTACCCTAGGTAAAAAAAAACCACTTGAGTGTCAATCATCTTTTGAGTTCTTTCTGGTGAAATCATTAGGTCTTGTACTCAAGCAGAATAAGTTTATTGAGCAGGTTTATTGGCTGAAATGGTAAATGTCAAATGTGTCGCATTGTATGTACAGTAATAGCNCCATGTTATATGTATTAGTGATACGTTACAATAACGGAGCTAACGGGTCTACTCTATAGTATGACATCGGTCAGTGAGTGTAACTACCGCAGATGGAATTTAAACGTAGGATATGGTTTTTATATTACCTATACAATGTCTGTTGATACTTATCGCGGAGAGATAATTCAACATAACACGTAGCAGTGCAACTCGGTGTATAGTGTGCTTGGTTCCTCTTTAGCTGATTTTGTCGTATTAGTGACTTTCGGATTGCGTCCTTTGTGTTGGGTTTATATATAACACATTTTTTGACGCTGTTGTTAATCTTGTCATGGTGTGGACACTATGAGTTACAATTTGTCTTGGTATCTCGACGCTGTATCATAGTTTGTCTTATGTCTATACATTAACACATTCAATTGATCTATGCCGTTGTTCTTGTATTTTTGTTTGTTTGTTTGGGTTTGTTTTTGAGGGGGGGGGGGATTATCTTGTCTTTGTGTACTAACCACCTGGGTTGTTGGAGTTGTATAGGCAGGTGAAAAACACTTTCTCTGATATTCCATGCGAAGCGTTAACCACTCGACCAATCCGCCATTGTGTCTCTTTCTATTGACGCTTTAGTGATTTTTTTCGTTTTCGATACTATGACATTTCCTTTCCTGTGTGTTGCTGTAGTAGTTTTATCGAGTTTTAGAGGTGTCGCAATAATATATCTCTGTCCTGATATGAGCTGTGATATATTTCTTGACTGTCTGCTGACGCCGTGGTATATTTTATGCGTGTTAGTTGATGCATTGACTTACATTTTGCCCTGTTTAAGGATGCCGTGGTATATATTGTCCTGAATGTTGACACCTCATTATATTTTCTCCTTTTCTAATGACACAATCTAAATGGTATGTTTTTGTTTAAACGTAGTATATTTACTCCTGTTTGTTGTCGCTATGATGTAAGCTGTATTTACCTCTGTTGTTGTGGTATATTTCGTCCTGATTGCTGGCCCTGCAGTATATCTTCCTTCTTATTTAATGATAATTTGTTTTTTTGTTCTTGTTTGATGCCGCTGTCATATAATTTGTCATTCTGTGTTATGCTATTGTGTCGGGTTGTCGACGTATACATATGTATATCTTGTTTGATGCCGCTGTGATATATTTTGTCATTCTGTGTCTTGTTATTGTGTCGGGTTGTCGACGTAAATATATGCATATCTTGTTTGATGCCGCTGTGATATATTTTGTCATTCTGTGTCATGTTATTGTGTCGGGTTGTCGACGTATACATATGCATATGTTGTTTGATGCCGCTGTGATACATTTTGTCATTCTGTGTCATGTTATTGTGTCGGGTTGACGACGTATACATATGCATATCTTGTTTGATGCCGCTGTCATATAATTTGTCATTTTGTGGCATGTTATTGTGTCGGGTTGACGACGTATACATATGCATATGTTGTTTGATGCCGCTGTGATATATTTTGTCATTCTTTGTCATGTAATTGTGTTGGGTTGTCGACGTATACATATGTTGTTTGATGCCGCTGTCATATATTTTGTCATTCTGTGTCATGTTATTGTGTTGGGTTATTGACGTATACATATGTTGTTTGATGCCGCTGTGATATAATGTGTCATTCTTTGTCATGTTAGTGTGTCGGGTTATTGACGTATAGATACTCATATCTTGTTTGATGCCGCTGTGATATAATGTGTCATTCTTTGTCATGTTATTGTGTTTGGTTATTGACGTATACATATGCATATCTTGTTTGATGCCGATGTGATATATTTTGTCATTCGTTGTCATGTTATTGTGTCGGGTTGACGACGTATACATATGCATATCTTGTTTGATGCCGATGTGATATATTTTGTCATTCGTTGTCATGTTATTGTGTCGGGTTATTGACGTATACATTTGTTGTTTGATGCCGCTGTGATATAATTCGTCATTCTTTGTCATGTTATTGTGTCGGGTTGACGACGTATACAGATGCATATGTTGTTTGATGCCGCTGTGATATATGTTGCCATTCTGTGTCATGTTATTGTGTCGGGTTTTTGACGTATAGATACGCATATCTTGTTTGATGCCGCTGTGATATAATGTGTCATTCTTTGTCATGTTATTGTGTTTGGTTATTGACGTATACATATGTTGTTTGATGCCGCTGTGACATATTTTGTCATTCTGTGTCATGCTATTGTGTCGGGTTATTGACGTATACAAATGTTATTAGATTGTCATTATGTGGTACCCTTATATGATCGCCAAACCATTCAAGTATCATAATGTTATCAAATGTCTGATGATGTACTTTAAAAACCACAAGCTGTTTCAAAGGTATGTACCCTTATCTACTTCAGATTCAATGACGCATGACCTGTATAAAATCTCGTATCAGATTTACATATATTTATTTGAAGTCAGCGATAGTCCGAAGTCTGTGTTGAAAACGAAGGAGAAGGATATAGTCCATTAGCACCTCAACGGCCACCACGCAGAACTAACATACTGGCTACAGTTAAAAGGAAGGATTTAAGATTTTATAATAACTTTAAAATCTGACCATAAATAAGTAATCGATAGTACAACCACATATCTATTGTATGTTAAGGGCTAAAGTAGACATTGAGAAAACCTAGGTTAACACAACAATATAACCTCTCTGAGATTTGTTGTTATTTATGATAAGAACATAATAACATAAAGAAATAATGAAAAAGACCATTTATATTGTAAACAAGCTTTTATATCCAAGTTTTTACCGAATGTAAAGAGAGTAACGCCCCGAAACCATCGCATTATATATTGATATACAAACTTTGATTATAACGGGGAGAATGTAAATATTGTGTCTACCAATGCATCTCGACTTATCGACTTGACCTGTATACAGTTTATTGAACATTTTAATACGGTTTCTGAAAGCAAATCTATTCCGTCTTTGCGTATTGCAGAGTTATCTTCTCTTGGGAGCAGGTATTGATTGTTACGTCACTTGTTTGTGAGAGTAACGTCATCAATTTTTGAGAAAACGATGTAATTTTCTCACACAAACCAATGACGTAACAATCAATACCTGCTCACAAGAGAAGATAACTCTGCAATACCCAAAGACGGAATATAATAGTAAGATTTAGTACCGATCACTGTCAAAGTTTTATACTGCCTAGATGAGGTCAGCCAAATCAAATTTAGATGAAATATATTCTGTTCAGTAAAGGTTTATCGGAATATTTGTTGTTTTGTATCAAAGTTTGCTGAGAAGTGATTTCAGAGAGCTAGTTGTGTATATATATATTAATTGCCTCATGTNCTCCCAAGAGAAGATAACTCTGCAATACGCAAAGACGGAATATAATAGTAAGATTTAGTACCAATCACTGTCAAAGTTGTATACTGCCTATATGAGGTCAGCCAAATCAAATGTGAATGAAATATATTCTGTTCAATAAAGGTTTATCGGGATATTTGTTGTTTTGTATCAAAGTTTGCCGAGAAGTGATTTCAGAGAGCTAGTTGTGTATATATATAGTAATTGTCTCATGAGCGAAATTAGTTCTAATCTTGCTGAGCATGATTTTGGAAAGTTAGCCTGTTGTTGTATATCCATATTAAAATACAAGTGTAGTGATATAATTGTTTTTTTTTTATATATATTTTGAATATTTAATTCATTAAACGCACACAATGAAAATAGTATGTTGTTCACAAACTATTAATGAGGTCCTTTAACCTCAATCTCTATGTATTAAAAGGTTGTGTAATTTCTTTAACCCATTTAACCCCATGTGGTAAAAAACTGTTAATATGACATCCATTTACAAATGCTTACCAGACTGACAGCCTAGTCAATTATTATATATTTGGAATTCGAAATACTCTTGAACAAAATGTAGAATTAAGTCTCAAAATAATGTTCTTGTTTATTGCCCTTTCAAAACCTTTCTATTATCATTTGTAGCATAACAACAATAGACACTTAAGCAAGAGTGGTAATTATGACGTCATGTTGACATCAATCATTTTAAAACATATCTTCATTACATTTATGATTTTCTGAGCAACGGATGTTTGATTTCCCATCAAATATCTAAAATGCGTCATAGCTACATCCGAATGGTCTGAATATAGAATAACTTACGAATGTCCAATATGTAAATACTTATAATAGCGAGCGCAGCGAGCTCTTTTTGTATCGCATGCGTGGTATATATACATAGTTCAAGCAAAAATCTATATATAGTAACACAAAACGAAACTACAATACTATGCGATCTTTTTTCTTTACATCGTGCAGAACGGACTCTAAAATTTGCGACGCTCTGATTGGTTATTAATAGATCAGAAGCTAAAAAATCACCGTTTTAAACATCTCTGTGGGAATAGAAAATATGTTTCACATCGTAACTTATTTGTGTGAACTTTGTTAACGTATTCGTTATAGTTTGAAATGTTTCTTCATTAAAACGTGTTTAAAAATTTAAGTTTTCGGCATTTTTGACGAATCAGGTTAAGCAATAAAAATATTTGTGGTCTGAAAGTCGCGGGCTTCAAAATTTGCCACATTCTGATTGGTTGGAAAGACCGGAATAGATTAACTTCGCCGGTAGTCTCGACTACTTCGCCGGGAAATAGGAACACGGGAGGGTAAAGGCCAACTCAAATGATCGACAAGAGTAGCTACGGAGCGAATTTTACCAGTTTTGACCTTTCACAGACAGGTAATATGTTTGACTCAAAGGTCTACTGATTTCAATGTGTTTGTCACTCTATCAGCTTCACGAAAGCTAGTCCTGTGCAAGTCTAGTCGGTTTCAGTGCAAAGGAGATGTTATCAACGACAATGCTGATGTGCCGCCTGGGGTGTGTACTAATTCCTGTAGAAATCAGAGATTTACAACGATAGATATAAATCTCTGATTTAGATAGAGTTCCTACAGGAATAAGGGTATGTACGCGCATAAATGTGTACTTGTATGTGGGTTAAAGGTAAGTGAAATAATTTATGCTTCGCCTACTTTGTCAGTTCGTGTCGGTGTCACAATATGCCCCCTCCCCGAAGCAATTTCACAAATGTAGATTTGCCAACCTATTGTTTCTTACGTAACATAAATATGGTACCCTAGGTAAAACAAAAACCACTTGAGTGTCAATCATCTTTTGAGTTCTTTCTGATGA
>NW_018403957.1:123254-123899 GCF_002113885.1 Mizuhopecten yessoensis
GAAGTATTGGACTCCTTGTTTGGGCAACACCCTTAGGCATATATAGATATTCAAACTGCTGGCAAAGGGAAGCCATATAAAATCATAGTTGAAGGGATGGTTGATATTAGAAGGAAATCTCATATGAAATAGAGGAAAATCTTCAAAAACCTTGGTCCAGATTATTTTTTGGACACTGACAGAAAAAAAAGGTGTTGGACATTTCCATCCATCAAGAGTACTACAGGTGTAGTATTGGATTCTAGTAAATCTGAGTCTTGACAAGAAGACTTTTAAAATTTCAGCAAATATTCCAATGGGCCCTGCCCCTCCGAACCAAGGGGTGAGACAGGATCTTATTTTCTGATAGCATCAAATTGATATCTCATTATTATTTCAAGCAAATTTGAATTATTTCCTGTAGAGTTAAAAACAAAATATGCCTAAAAACATCATTTCCCTATATAAACTATAGTAAACTATACCCCTTCCCAAAGGATGACCTAATGACTATGGCACAATTTTGATAAAACACTTAGGGACTTTTCTGTTCATGAACAGTTCACCTGAATCTGAAGAATATTTTTGAAATATTGGTCAATTTTCCCATTGAAGCCCTAACCCTAGGGTAGCGGCAGGGACCCCAAATTTACAATTTGATACCCT
>NW_018403957.1:125307-127282 GCF_002113885.1 Mizuhopecten yessoensis
CGAGTGTTAGAAAATGGTGTGCTCTCCAGTGTACGCACACTAATTTTGTACAATGTTAAGTCATTTTTGTAGCATGTTTGTATTTTAAATGATGATATTCAGAAAATTGAAAACGATTGTCAGAATTTCCCGCGAATGACGTTAGTCCGGTAGTAAACAATGCATGCAGCGCACCAAGCGGCGAATATAATTACTAAGGGAGGTAAGGAGTCCGCACTGTCCTACGATAATACCCGAGTGCGTAGCCGAACTATCGGTATCCTCGGGGCTGATTATCACTATACTGCGTAATTGATCATGAATGACGGAAAAAATAGCAGACGCTATTTGGATTTCTGTCGTCAGCTAAAGACGACAACTTTCAGTTCATATTCTTACACAATGACTGTGCCCACTGTGGGTAAGTTACATGATCTCTGTTTCAGTAATACGCGCCAGGTTTTAAAAACGTAATCAAAACACTGACATTTGAGTTTGAACTACGTTTTCTTGTGCAATTTGAACCTAAAAACGAATCATCTGTAGNTATTGTTATAACTAATTGTTTGGCACATTTATTGAAGTAAAAGTATTTTTGCCAAAAGTGATCCGATTTGGGTACTGATCCGATTTGGGTACTGCCTCCTAACACAATGTTCATTCTGTTACTGACTAATTCTTGGTGTTTTTATTCTATGACAAACTGGAAATATCATGAAATGAATAAAAACCTGTAAAAATTACATTGTTTTTACTGACTGACTCTTGGTGTTTTTATTACATGACAGACTTGAAACATTATGAAATATATGAAAACATGTAAAAATGGCATTGCTACGATTAGTTAACAATTTTGTGATGATATTACATACCCATGGGGATTTAGATAAGGTGAACCCCCTAATATATGCAGCCATACCCCCATTTTGAGAGGTATGGGGGTACAAAAAAAAAACAATTACAAAAGTGACAGGGAACACTGTTTTCTTCAAATACCAAACAGGGTCTACGTAATACGTCTTCGATGTCAATTCATTTAAAAAGAAAGCGTGGCATTTCAATTAATGACTCGCGGCAATCAACATCAACACGATCTACCCCTAGCAGTGAAAACATTTTAACTTGGTAAAAACTTTAATATGTTACCATGGCTACTTTATAAACTGTTACTTTTGTTTTGTTATACCTTAAATAAAGGTTTTACACTTGATTCTTATGTTTTTTATAAGAAAGTGTGTATCAAGTGGATCGATTCGAAAAAATCGATTCGAAAGGATCAAAATCGAAATCGAACCGATTCGAAAAAATCCTGATTCGTCCCAGCCCTAGTACCCAATGGTTGAAAAATACATATACACTCAAAGATAAATTCATTTATAATTGGAGAAGCGATGTTTTCAATTCACCTAAAGGGACCAATTACAGAAATTTTAAAAATGACTTAGTATTAGAAAAAAATACCTGCTAGATCTCCCTCCAAGACTAGCAAATGTTTATTGTAAATTTAGAATTTGTAATGCTAATTTTCTGATTGAATGTGGTAGATGGAATTACATACCAAGAGAAGATAGAAAATGTATTCTTTGCGACCTGAATGGAATTGGAGACGAATATCATTATTTGTTTAAATGAACTGATCACCAGATACTGCAAAACAGAAGAAAATTTATGTCGAGATATTATTTTGAAAATCCTAGTACTTTCAAGTTCAACACATTATTTAATTATGTAAATAATGAAGAATTAATTTCACTTATAAAATTCCTTAAGCACATAATGGAGGGAATTAACACTGTCCATTAACACCATGATTTATATGTAAATTGTACTATATATATGTAAATTCTCTAGATTATTATTTTTTTTTTCTCTACACTGTAACCACTTTGCGAGATTAAAAACTTGTCATTGTCATTATTAATTGTGTGTACTTAGAAATTACCATGCTCTTTGCAGGTTATGAAAAGATTAACACACTCGTACTAACTGTGATTGC
>NW_018403957.1:128129-181924 GCF_002113885.1 Mizuhopecten yessoensis
CACTGTGACCTATATAGATGCTTCCTGACATAAGTGTACTGTTTGTGTATAGAAATTCTTACCGGTGGCCATGGGGGTCTATGGATTGCCTTGCATTAATTTGCCCTGTTAATACATATTTTCTATGCACAGTAGATCATATTTCTTTCATTTTGTATTCAGAATATTTTGCCTTAAATGGATCAGGCGATATATTGACAAGGGTGTTAAAATAATAGGAAATTAGTAACAACAAAAATGCCTACATGGAATATCTGACAGATTTTCTTAATTAAAATGCATTTTTTTTAAACTACTATTCATTTCATTTTCATGGAAGAATATTCAGCGCACTATATCCTAAGGAGGAATTCTGTTTGTTTTGTTACGTTAAAGTTCTTGGCTGGGGGCGCCGCAGGCGCCCGAAATCTACACTATCATCATAAAAGGGGCAGAAGTATGTGCGCTCGCTTATAGGCAGTGCCTATTTCATATTATAATATTTGTGGGATAGCTGAATTCTAACGGAGATTAACTCAGAGACACAAAATTAACGACTTACATACCGGTAAAACCTCGATGTATCAAGTTCAACATGGCGTCTTTAAGATTGTTAGAGATTTATAGGTTGGGGCGTGTGAAAGAATTGTAAAACAAAAATAAAAAAAAAATAATGACGACGATGAACAAATGACACAAGAGTCGTTACATCGAGGTTTTATATATACTGTATATATGAATTATATATAAATGTCTCTTAGTTTACTGCCGACAATTCGAATAGATACTTATGTACCGATATAGAAATACTACGGCGTTATAATAACGAGATAAAGAGAGATTGTGTGTTAGTTTTGTGTGTATCTTTAACTAAATGTTCATTAGGTGATTGGATATTATAAATGTAAGTCTATTTATGATGAATATATTTTTTTAATTCGTATATAGAATCACAGCAAAGGTCGACAGGATATAAATATTTTGAGATGAATATGTTGGCTATGTATGTACATGTTGGTCAATTAAATGTATTTATAATTTTACTTTAATATACATTATATAATCAGTCATCTATGCTGTGCTATAAAATGATCTGTGTGAATGTGTGCATTGACAATATTATATTAATATGTGAACCGGTAATTTTCAGAGATTGACCGTTAGAACCCTACGCTGACATTGTTTATAAATGTATTTATGTCCGAGCAAAACAAGTTAGTATGCATGTAATGTAGAATGAATATCATTGTCGTTTCAGTCGGATTGATGATCAGTAGTTATAGGTAATTTCTACGACAAATATGCATAGCTTTCCCTAGAATGCTGTCATATGATAAAACATTTATAATTTGTAGAGATATGGTCTGATTATTATTATTTTAATGCCGGTAGTGTCATTCGTATTTGACGCAATACTTTGATCGTTCAGATATGTTTTTCACACAAAATCACTTTAAATGTAATGGCAATTCATAAACTATATTGTTTTAGGAAGCCATTCGTATCATTATCTTTTCGTAACATATTAACTGTTATATGTAGGTTGTGAATCATTTACTTGGCATTCAAGGATAAATATTCTAAATATAATTTCTACAAACCCCGGTGTAATTTCTCTCATAAAAATATGCCTGACGTAAAAGAGTTATTAGCAAATAATAAAGTAAACAAGCAAGCAAGCTCGACAGCCTAAAAAGCACGACCAGGCAGAAATAACAATTTTTTGAGGTTGAAATCGTGAGCATGAATGAGCTCCTGATCGACGAAATATTCTCTAAATTTGGCGACAAAACGTTTCCAATGGGATGAAGATGGAAATGTGCCACTTTTCAAGCCGACATGTTTTGTTTTTATATGTTGCTTCGTTAATTTAAAATATTATCAAAACCTGTATCAAACATCTTTGTAAAACGTTCAGTTCCACTTTTAACTGCATCGACGATTCGCTATTTTAAAATTACAAGGCATTTTATGAACCCGAGTAATCATGTAAACCGTACTAAATGTGAAATCTAGGACACTTCTTCATCAGCCGATTCTTTTCAAACTTAAAACATGGCCGACAGGAAATGTTACTATTAAGCTGTACGAAAAACGATAAGAAACGTTTTTGCTTTTGTAATATTTTCCTTTCTTGACAGCAACATCCCTGCGTTCAACCTCTGGTGTTTGCATGTCGCAGATGATAAATGACGATTTCTTACGACAAAAGGTTTCCAGAGATGGAGACTGATCCATACTGTCAGTAAATTGTTCGGTCAAAATTATGGTCAAATCGATGCCTTTTATAATGCCCTTGACATTACTCGAGTTTTACCTAAATAAAACAGAATGCGCCTACCTTTCAGTCCCTTCTGTGTAAGGTTATGATATGTTTAGTAATATAACCCAGACAGTTACTTATCAGACTACAATGTGTTTATTAAAAGGGGCAGAGACAAACACCTGACTCACTGGTACAGTGTTACATACTCCCAGAACAACACCATCAGAATACGATGTGTTCAGCCCATACGTTTGCCTCGTTCGTGCTATGTAAACATACGTGATTGGCCGTGATATCGTCGGCACAGCGTGGACATCACGTACAGATTTAACTGGGTATATTTACGCAGATGTTTGATATTTTGTTCAAATACAATTATTCACTGTATCACTATTATCTCCACAACAATGTATTCTAACATGACGAGGGCTATATTAGTCTAGCACACACGAGCAAGGACACAACAATCTATAAATACTAGGGAAACATGAGTTAGGTACATATGGACTCAAGCAGTTGATCACTTTTGACTTAATATATTATCGATACGTCAAGATATTTCAGAGGTGAAGCCTATGTTAAACAAAGATATATTGGCTGATAATCCAGTTACTTTGTCGGAGATATAAAACAGCAAGCAGCTATCTGCTAACCACGTTTTGTGGAACTGTAAATCAATCATCTACTTCATGAACGTATTACACAGATAATGCGTTGGTTAATGGCGCACAGAATGATTTACAAATTATTTGTTATGTCAATCAATTGAAATGGAAATAATAGTTTTTATACTTAATTATATATATTTCAATTTTGCACGCAGCGATTTTAGATGAACATATTCTACTTTTCTGTTTATATCTGTGGTTTGACATTTAATGAGACTACAACACATTAGCCCATCCGCTGTGCTAGTAACCTTTATTATAATCTAATTGACGACTAATATGGCCCCCTTGTACGCGTATACTAAGTATCATTAATCATTAATAAGAGACTAAAATGGATATGCTGCCCCTATTGAAACAATTGGAACTTATAGATTTATACTTTTGTCTAAACGACATGTTTTGTTCCAGACATAGCTTGACATAGTATGGCAGCATGTTACAGTGTCCAGGCTATGACATGTCAGTGGGTTTAAACATGTAACCGTCCCTGGTTGGCTTCATCATCTGTTGACACTGACTACATTTGACACCAGTTGTTGTCAGCAGGCAAAAACACCAATCAATCAAACAACAGCAGAAAATTAACAAACGCTCATTAAAAGCACCCTAATTGTATCTTTGCGCTTTAAAGTCGCTGTTTTGAGTTTCAAATGAACTGCGTTGTTCAATGAAAGACTAGTTTACCTCAATATATCGTAGATATACTTTTGTGTAAACATTAACACAAGTAACGTTACGTGGTCGTAATGACACCGTGCCTTGTAGCCATCGTCCCTGTGTTGTCTTTTGATTGTGTACAAATAAACAGCTGTTAATAAAGTCCTTTTCAATCAGAGGCGGTGCGGGTAATACCAGCATATTCTACTTGGATTAATGAATAATGGGCCTCAATAAAGTGGTGAAAAGGTGATCAATCAGTCATTTTAAAAAGCTAATTGAAAACAAATATTAAAGGTTATCGTGTTTTTCCAGGTGATGATCATTTTTGTATCCCCAAACGATTATTACATCTTTGTAACAGCATGAGGTCAAAGGATGGATCACTAAAAACAAACCATTGCAGGTCGCAGAGCAAAGATAAGAATGGATCCCTACTGTTGGAAGGGGGCAGCAAATCAATGTTGATTGCATTTAAAAATATTTAATAGTTATAACAATAGGATTGGGCACAGGCATAGCCTATAAAATCCCTTTCCATGTAGCAAGACATGCATTTTAAACATAAACTGCATGTAAATTGAAGATGTGATATATTAAGTTTAGGTTAATACAAAGTAGGGAAGGCAGAATCAACAACCAGTTATACAGATATATGTACATAGAGATTAGCAGTCTAATTGGAATAACAGAGATTTTAACGGGCTAGATCTAGTGTTTGGTTAGGGCACTTCAATGAATTTTGATGTCTCTTATAGGGACCACGGAACCAAATCAAAAAAAGATCTTTGGTTTTTCCCTTTTGGGCAGAAGATTTAATAAAAAGGTGAATGCCTCGGGGCCTGCTGGTTGGTATTTAGGTGACAGAAGTTTCAAAAGTTTTATGTGTGGGTTGAGCAATATATAAAGATGTAATATGCATAAAAGAAAAAGTCTGCTTTTGTCTGGATAACCCCATTTAACCAGGACAGTGGTAAACGTTAACACTATCGTCTATGGAAAATCATTTGGTTCTGCGGTCCCTATATCATCTCAATCAGAGGTCACAAAAGAAGAATCATGATTTTACATGAAGCCCGCATTAGTCGCCTCTTACTGAATTATTCAATGCAATACAGCAGACTCATTATTTCTCTGAACCTGTGAAGGTTAAATCACGAACATTGTGATGTTTTGATACCATAAACTAGACAATATCGGTGATAGAAAACAAACCTTCAAAGCGTCCTATAATTAGGTCTAGGAATATTGGTATGCTATTAAAGGTGTTCGCATCGACCTTTGTTTATTAACTTGAATCCCGCTCAATTCCTACCCATTATTGGTACAGTTTATATATCAAATTATTGATAGATTACGTAGGCGTGGAATAGGGATGATATATGACACACATTGATTTTACACAGAGTCCATGTTTGTTATCGTAAATACACAGTTTAATGTTTTTTTGTGAAACGATAGACTTCAAAGTGAAATATGAAACAGTAGAGTGACTGAATCCTTGAAATCAATATACACTTTATCTCACACAGGACTATATTCGCGTCCATCAGTTTACTCTACCTACACATATGACATCACTTTTCCCGTGATATATAGAAGAGCCGCTGTAATCCAGCCCAAAGTGTTGGATCATAGCAAACAATCCAGCCATCTTCATAGACATTAAATAATCCAGATATCAACATAACCCCGCAGATAGTGCGACCATCTGAATAAACATTTAATAATCAAGATATCAACATAACCCCGTGGATAGTCCGACCGTCTGTATAAACATTAAATATTCCAGATATCAACATAACCCCGTAGATAGTCCGACCGTCTGTATACACATTAAATAATCCAGATATCAACATAACCCCGTAGATAGTCCGACCGTCTGTATAAACATTTAATAATCCAGATATCAACATAACCCCGTAGATAGTCCGACTATCTGTATAAACATTTATTAATCCAGATATCAACATAACCCCGTAGATAGTCCGACCGTCTGTATACACATTAAATAATCCAGATATCAACATAACCCCGTAGATAGTCCGACCGTCTGTATACACATTAAACAATCCAGATATCAACATAACCCCGTGGATAGTCCGACCATCTATATAAACATTTAATAATCCAGATATCAACATAACCCCGTAGATAGTGCGACCATCTATATAAACATTTATTAATCCAGATATCAACATAACCCCGTAGATAGTCCGCCCGTCTGTATAAACATTTAATAATCCAGATATCAACATAACGCCGTGGATAGTCCAATGGTCTGTATAAACATTAAATAGTCCAGATATCAACATAACCCCGTAGATAGTCCGCCCGTCTGTATAAACATTTAATAATCCAGATATCAACATAACCTCGTAGATAATCAATCCAGCTATATAAACATTTAATAATCCAGATATCAACATAACCCCGTAGATAATCAATCCATCTATATAAACATTTAATAATCCAGATATCAACATAACCCCGTGGATAGTCCAATGGTCTGTATAAACATTAAATATTCCAGATATCAACATAACCCCGTAGATAGTCCGACCGTCTGTATAAACATTTAATAATCCAGATATCAACATAACCCCGTAGATAGTCCGACCGTCTGTATAAACATTTAATAATCCAGATATCAACATAACCCCGTAGATAGTCCGACCGTCTGTATAAACATTTAATAATCCAGATATCAACATAACCCCGTAGATAATCAATCCATCTTCGCTTACAGCAGAGCCTGATTTTTGGTATTAGTGTCAATGAGGGATAAGTTAATATTTCCTTTTGATACATTGCTTTTCTCAGTATCTGTGTTTATGTTTTGAAGTCAATATTGAGGTCGTGTTTTGTCTTTTTTGCTACAGCTACGTTATTGTATGTATTACAATTTTCGTTCATGACTTCTGATGAATAAAACATACCTATATAGATATATACAGACAATAAGGATCGATAAAATATCACAATACTGGAACTCAAGGCCAACAACTGGACAACAGAAGAAACAGAACCAAAATCAAGTACATTATGTATACAAACATTAAGAAAAATGTCAAAAGTCTTTCTACTTCAAATTAAGAAGATGACAAAGGAAGAATATACGAATATTGAATTTGAAATCAACTCTGATAATTATTATTAGTATTACCTATTTAACAGCCATCAACACAGGATAGGTCATTCGGGCCAACAAATGGTCGACAAAAAACAAAAAAACAAAATAAAAATATCGAACAAACTTAAAGATATAAACTCGGATAAAATGTACACGAAACATACCAATGACTTATATATAACAATATAAACTATTTTACTTATCAAACCTTTAGTCCGCTGTACACAGCAACTATCAATGAATCGATCAATCAATGCACTAAGCAATCAATTAATTATTTCAACAATAAAATGATAAATAATCTTATTCACATTATAATCGAGGAATCATTTTGACTAGCTAACATCATAATCGTACTCTGGCATTATTATGTATGAAGCTTATCGTTATTGTTAGATATCTTAGTCATAATCTCAATTACTCCAGCCCTTTAATATGAATGATAGTGGATTTGTCCTGTGTCAATATGTCCTGGGTCGGTTTGGCGATATAAGGAATGGGAACTTATTTAATAAAAATAAAGGACAAAAGTAAACAATGTTATTGATTGTACATGTGTATATATATGGTTATCTGTTCTGTTCCTGCCCATCGAGTAAATTAGAAACATTTTACTGTTGTTGAGATTTGACCATTGATTGAGATGTTTTAAAAGTATTAATATGTTAATGTTGTTGAGATTTGACCATTGATTGAGATTTTTTATAAGTATTAATATGTTAAAATGTTTTTGAGATTTGACCATTGATTGAGATATTTTATAAGTATTAATATGTTAAAATGTTTTTGAGATTTGACCATTGATTGAGATGTTTTATAAGTATTAATATGTTAAAATGTTTTTGAGATTTGACCATTGATTGAGATGTTTTATAAATATTAATATGTTAGTGTTGTTGAGATTTGACAGATGATTGAGATGTTTTATAAGTATTAATATGTGAGTGTTGTTGAGTTTTGACCATTGATTGAGATGTTTTATAAGTATTAATATGTTACTGTTGTTGAAATTTGACAAATGATTGAGATGTTTTATAAGTATTAATATGTTAATGTTGTTGAGATTTGACAAATGATTGAGATGTTTTATAAGTATTAATATGTTAATGTTGTTGAGATTTGACCATTGATTGAGATGTTTTATAAGTATTAATATGTTAGTGTTGTTGAGATTTGACAAATGATTGAGATGTTTTATAAGTATTAATATGTTACTGTTGTTGAGATTTGACAAATGATTGAGATGTTTTATAAGTATTTATATTTTAGTGTTGTTGAGATATTTTACCATTGATTGAGATATTTTATAAGTATTAATATGTTAGTGTTGTTGAGTTTTGACCATTGATTGAGATATTTTATAAGTATTAATATGTTAGTGTTGTTGAGTTTTGACCATTGATTGAGATATTTTATAAGTATTTATATTTTAGTGTTGTTGAGATATTTTACCATTGATTGAGATATTTTATAAAGATTTATATTTAAGTGTTGGTGAGATATTTTACTATTGATTGAGAAATTCTATAAATACAATTGTATTTATATTTTAGTGTTGTTGAGATTTGACCATTGATTGAGGTTTTTTTATGTATATATCTTTTAGTGATATTGCAAGTTGACCACTTATTGAGATCTTTCATAAGTACAGTTGTATTTATATTTTAGTGTTATTGCGACTAAACATATTTTTATTCTAAAGATGTTTTGCTTTGAATTAAAAAGAAATATATTCCATATGTTTTTATGCTTACGTGATATTGTGATTTGACGATTAGTGAGAATAACAAATGTGAATAGAATGATGTAGTCTATTCGTGAGAACAATTACATTTCATGTCCTAGATTTTCTACAGGACACCTATTTTGGTCAATATCCACAATAGTACTAACATAATATATGATGTTTTTTTATACTTTGTGCAATTTGTATACGATCGACATAATACGAGACTGTATTCCATTAAATTATTGATGGCATTGTTCAAATTTCGGAAATTACATTAATACAATTATTGGTTTAGAGTGAATCTATTGATGAGATCTTCATTACTTACTATGATTACAATGATAATAAAATACTGTAAATAGATGCATACGTTTGTACTTTGCTTTTTTTCTAATGGGTTATTATATAATATCATTGAGAGAGACACACAAGACGTATACGCATGCCAATGAATCAAACAAACAATGGACCGAATTTCAAACAGAATGTCAGCTGAGAGACATCTAGGGTTTGGATCTCATATGAAAAGATTATGATCAAGAACCATCACCAGACAACGACAACCCATTTTATAAAACACAGAAATTAAACGATATAAATAAACATCGTTAGCAAAGCCTTTATCGTTATATTATATAATTATGTACGTTCATAACAATGAACGTTTATAACCAGTTATTGTCATACATTTGTCGCCATGTGTTCACTCCTAGAACAGTGATCTGCATACCAATTATAAAGTAAAGATTGACATGCCTTTGACATTTATCTATGGATTTTAAACCTTTTTTGAAAACATTATTTTTCAATACCTCTAGTACTGTAAATAGCCATATAACCTTTTTGTAAATTATGCAAGACATATATATAAATATTGTATATTATTATGGTGGCGATGTTTTATTCTCTAGTTTACACGACCAGATCCTACACACATCACACGATACTGTTTATATCATAGATTGTATAAATCCACAATAATTAACGTAGGCTTAGCTGTATTTTGCCCTTTTATAGGAATAATATCTTTACTCGAAACAATATATATATCATTTTAAATATGCAAAGAACATAGTTTCATATATGCATCAATGGTCGTGTCCGCACAATGGTAGGAAAGGACTTGGGGAGTATAGGGCATTTTTGGCCTCGTAAAAGGTTTTTTTAACTTGAATGTTTTTACCAATTTCTGTTATAAACATCAATTCTGTTAATTGGGGCTTTCTTTCATAGTGAAGGTTTTTTCCAATGCGCATGCGTAGATGTCATACCATAGCAACGAAATGGCGTTGCTATGCAGGAATAGCCAAACTATGGAGTTTTTGGACAGTTGGCATTCAGAAATGAAAGCCTCTGCATATGACAATTCCTTTCTGCGAATGGTCACTGGTATGTTAATGTTTAAGCATGTGAAATATTTATTTGTTTGTTGCATGTGGAGGCTTTCAAAAATTGAAGAGTGTTTAGTTAATTTACCTCGAAATGCCAATTTTCAACAAAATAGCGCAACAGACGATAGTCACGCATTTTATAACGAAAACGCTGGTTTATGTCTCTCTTTGTAATGCCATATCTCATTAACCAGTTGTCGAATGTATTGGAAATTTCATATTTACGTACTTCATGTATTCCAGATTACAAATATACATGTAACAACTCATTCCAAATCCCAGATGAGGCCGAAAATGACCCTTAACGCCCCTAGTCCTTTGACACAAGTATTGCTATGGGACATTGTATTATTGAACGATTTATGATTTAATAGAATCAATTATAACATGAGTACCATGTGGTGGTTCATACATGGTATGATATCATGAATTTGTGATAGGAAATATGTATTAACAAAATAACCTCTGCACATTGTTATTTAAAACTAACCTTAATGGTAAATAATTATATAATCAAACAATGTCCACATGTATCTCACTGATACAAGTAACAATATTAATTTCAAAAATAATATTATTTTAGTAATTATCTCCAGTGACGATACACTATGGTGCTTTACTGGATTAGGGAAAACACATCAATTTATAGCGTCTTGCTGTTAAAATATTGTGAACAAATGTTTCACTGTTGAAGGGAATTGACATACTGACACTGTAACATAACATAAACACATCCATGTTTTTTTCATTCTACGACAAAATGTACCCTGATAATGTCACCTTGTGATCAAGTATAATACCTTATTACAGATCAGAATATCATAATGCCAAGACTGACGTTTTGTTAAGACACCAATCGTATCACAATAGAATGTTTATATGTATTATATATTTAGGATATATTATAACCTCGAACAGAAACATGCCTCTGTAAACAGAGTTTACATTTGTATGACATGTTATATTTGGTCGGTTTATTAACAAACTTCTCTTAATACAATATATGTTATTACATTACATCCCTCTGTGCTATGTTTTCACATCATGAACAGTACTAATATCGTAAGGAAAAAAGAGAGAACGTGGGATTCAACATGATATCATGTGTACTGTAAACAAATAAAGCGTTTTAACATAAAGCAGGATGTTTGGATATAACATACAGTCACATTATAATTTAATTAAGTCTGTGAACATAACTATGCATTAGTTACTTACCTGTGAACGGTGAGAGTTCCTGCTGATATCCAGAATATTGTAACAATGACTCTCTACTCGTACACTCGTGTCGCCTCAGTGGCTACAGTCTCCGTTACCTTGCTAAGCCTACGTACACAAGCCCCATACTTCATCCATTTATCGATTGATTCAGCAGCTGAATTCTTTTTTAATCATCATCACATGTCGTCCTTGAAAGCCAACGCCACGTGATTGGTTGTTGTGACAATATCCATACCTATCTCTGTGTGTCGTTTATGTCATCATTGTTCATAACGAACTACTGACCTATCTCAGATAACTTGGATTGTGTTGATGGTACAGTTACAGACTCACCTGGTGTGTGTCGTGTTTAGTTATCCTGTTTCAGATGTCCTGTTACTATTCACACGCATCGTCCAATGTTACAGGACTGTTGTTAACTGGTGCCATTAACGTTTCCTGTTTCAAAAGGTGTAGTCGTACACCGACCACCCGCTATAGCACGACCGTGACATTGTCAAACAGCCAAATACGTGATCTTGATAACTACAAGATAGTTCTTGAGCCAACTTTCTCAACTTTCGGTTATTCAATCCATTTTCTAAGTATAGCAAAAACTCCAACTCATATACAAGTATTCATAAAACGTTGATGAAATGATTACCAAAACAAATATCTCGTAAAACAAACATCAGTAAATCTGATTTTAACGCCAACAGAATCAATCAGCTGTAAATAACTTCCTTCAGAACGATAACGTCGGATTTAGTTCTTGGAATATCAATCAAGTTTGTAAGTGACCCCTCCATATTGTTAAGATGAACATTTATAGATGTTTGGCGACAGTGTCACTTTTCTTTCATCGTAGAACATCCAATTTGTCAAACACAAAGCACTGGTAATCAGGCTGTCCCTCAACTGTTCTATTTCATCAAGTTATTGTGTATTGGTCGTTTTAAAGATCCATTTTCCTGTGTGATTAGCCTCTGTCACTCCAGCCAATGGTAGGTACACAAAGTGTATATCGTATATATTGAATGATAAATATACAGGGTAAGAGGGTTGTCAAGCTAACAAGCTTAACGACAGGTGACCATGCATACTACTGTTCAAACAGAAACTAAAATAATTCATTAAAGTACTTTGATATGGAGAAATAACAATCATCTCTAGATATAGCACGTACAATCTGTTTCATTATTAAGCAAGGTTTTGTTATTTTGCTTTCGACAATTTGATTTACGACTTGATAAGCTGACAAGGCTATACACAATTTTTCAGGCGTAAAGTTAATGGCGTATACAGGTAAATGACCAGAAACCAGGAACTAAAAGCATTGTTCACTTGAAAAAAAAGTATATGGGAGAATCTCTCGTTCTCGGGTTTAGTATATAGTTATATATATTGATTGTGAAAAATTGTCATATCTTGAATTTTTAGAAAAAAAATTGGGAAGGAAGAGCAAGTATCTCGTACTGCAAGTATAGTGCATATTGTCCTATTTATACAAATTTCCAAATATATTTTTTCTACACTACTTAATATATCAGTAGTTAATACTGTCCAATATGCATATGGCGCAAGTAACATATATTGAACTAAATGTAGCACAGGGAGCTTTAAAGAACATGTAGCATACTTATTATGGTCAACAATCAGTCATACTTATCAGTATTAATATATATATAATATTTGGCTGGGGGGAATAAAAATATGTCACGTAGCCCTGAAAAATAAAATACAAACAAATCAGTCATACCGTTCAGGATGACATTTTTATTTTTCAATTTTAAATGTTTATTAATGACTCATTGCACTTTTCCTTCTAGTGCTATTAAATGTGCAGAACAGTAGACTAATTCATGAAAATATCTGCATTAATATCACTCGTAATCAGTTTGTATGCAATTTAAATAGATAAAAATACAACATCGTCTATACAGAAAAACTAAACACACCACATTATTTAAAAAGACCTAAAGAGTCCTAGTCGACACAAAACAACAGGAACTAGGGCGATACCAAAGGGACAACATAATGAATAAAACCGTGATTGAGTATGAAGCTAACCAGGCTTTATGTAGCCGTGGCCTGGTCGCAGCCCTACGTATGGAGTCAAGGAACAATACCGCGTGACAATTCGCTACAAAACTCCTCTGACTACATCGGCGTACATTTAAAAAATGTAGAAGTAACGTGCACTCGCGTTACTTAGCATTATAGGGACGTACAGCGAGTATTCCGGGCACATAGCATGGCCTGTTTACTCACGCGTAGGGTTCGGACGGTCGTTTATTAAGTATATAATATGATATTTATAGTCCGTAACAATTGATACATAAGTAACACACACGGACGGGGTCAGTCAGTGATTAATCCTTTATGCTATCGATTGGAAGTGAAGTAAAACAAACATAAACGACAGGACAAACAAACAAAGACAACATTTGTCATTTTCATTGATATGAAAAGACAACAATAGGAAAATGGAGACACAACAACATAAACAGATGTGTGATCAGCTACTCTGGAACGGTATACGGTTCCTGTTCCACATTTGGTACAATGTACATATGTACCTTCATTTTCAGTCGACATCAGGGAGATGCATTCGATAATAGACACGAAAACATAACAACAAGAGCATATCTAAGTGGTGAATGTTCACTTTCGGCCACGCAGTTTTAAGGTTTTCGGGCAGAAACATGGTTCCCGATTTACGCTTCCATTCGGCGCATTTATCAACAAAAAATAGTGTTTCTTAGAACAAACTCTGGAGAGTATTTATCAACGTTAACAAGACATCTCATCCTATTCACGTTACCATTTGTCTATCTTAAATGGTATGGCCATAGTGGTATGAGTTTTCTTCTGTAAATTGAACTTTAATGATAGAACTAACAGACTCGCTTTACAGTTGGTGTCAGCAATTAACACAAACATTTTGTGACAGATTGAATCGAGTAATTCAGGAGGCACGGTGGGCAAAGTCGTAGGAAGCCGGGTTCGTGTTCCAGTCTACTAGGCTGTAAATGAGTACGTGGCTAGGCAGTGCTAAAATCGTTGAATGCTAGCTGTGAGCGCCGAAACGACAGCACCGACTGTATGCTCCCCATGAGAAAGATATTGGCTGGTTGCAGATGTCCTATAACCACGGATGGTATTTTGTGAACCGTTTTGAGACGACCTACGAACCAGGTTGTGAAAAAGCGGCATATAAGAACCTCGAATTAGTATTATTATCAATTAAGGTGACCTATTTCTTAGAACATAGAACAGATGAAATGTATTACGATGTTGCGTGATATTGACACGGACAATTTAATATCACGGATGGCCATACATCTTAACACCAAACTGAATATCTCAAAAACCAAATTTATGTGCATTAAGATTGTATATATTTTACCAATTTAAAGGATTCCTCTAATCCATTTTAACTAAGAAAGATTTCTATTGTCTATATAACCTTAGAAAGGTTGTGCATTGACCGATTTAAATGTATACGAATTTTTCATCACATGAAACACATTCAATAATTAAATATGTGTCGCTTTGTCTCTTAAATTGTTAACAGTGAAAAGTCAATACCATGCTTAGCTTATACAGACGGCGTGACTGCTCGCTCTGCTTGAGTAAGGAAGCGTGACTCGCCATGTTTGATTATCATTGTCGGCTTGTGAATCCTACTATGACAACGCCAATCCAAACAATGTAGTTAGTCGTCAATAATGGATAACTGCAATATCTCTGTGTCAGGGTGAAAAAAACCGAATAGCTATGACGGAAACAGCTTCATCCTGACTATTTATGTTACCGAATCCCTAAGGAGGCTGTATGCGCTATAAATTAATTGATCTTAAATTCGAAGTTTGAAAGCATTGCGAACTTAACTGTTTCTTTCATTAGTTATATCTTACTGGTAGGAAAGAATATCCATACAACATTTTCAATACGCAAAGACAAAATCCGACATATGTGTAAAATATATAAAGACAGAACCCGAAATTCAGAAAACATCAAATCAAAACCAAAGACAAAACTAACTATAACAATATTGAAGTCAAACAAGCAGAGCCAGAAACAAGCGGTTTTTGACACTACACGTGGTATCCGTTATGACGTATATCGTCCGGTCCTTGAAATTATGTAAGTCAGATTTAAAATAATATCTATTAATTATGGGTAAAATCCAATGAAAGTTATTTGATATCATACCATTTAAATTCTGATATTTTTTAACATTTGCTGCGATAGGAGTGTCAGCTCTCACAGTTTTCTGACGTACCCCGCAGTTAACACAGTTCTGATGTTGTCTTTACTATCAATCAGAAACTACTCAAATCTGATTTTACTTTTCCTTTTACTTTTGTGACTCAGCCCTGAGTTTCTACTTACTAAGCTTAAACAAGCAACATATATAGTAACTACCGTGTAACCCTGCTGCTGTTCCACCAAGGGAACACAATGCATCGGGTGGTATCTTGCTGAATATACTGTGTATTGTCAATACAAACATGACTCATGATTTTGTTTTATTAATGACGTTTGTTGTAACTTTGACAAAAGACATAACGATGGAATCCACAGGTGGTGCAGACAGCCTTATCACTTCCGTTGTTTCACTTCCGTTGTGTCTATTCCGTAGCGTCTACTTCTGTTTTGTCTATTCAGTAGCGTCTACTTCCGTTTTGTCTATTCCGTAGCGTTTACTTCCGTTTTGTCTATTCCTTAGCGTCTACTTCCGTTGTGTCTATTCCGTAGCGTCTACTTCCGTTTTGTCTATTCCGTAGTGTCTACTTCCTTTGTGTCTATTCCGTAACGTCTACTTCCGTTTTGTCTATGCCGTAGCGTCTACTTCCGTTGTGTCTATTCCGTAGCGTTTACTTCTGTTTTGTCTATTCCGTAGCGTCTACTTCCGTTGTGTCTATTCTGTAGCGTCTACTTCCGTTTTTTCTATTCCGTAGCGTCGACTTCCGTTGTGTCTATTCTGTAGCGTCTACTTCCGTTTTGTCTATTCCGTAGCGTCTACTTACGTTTTGTCTATTCCGGAGCGTCGACTTTCGATACCAGTTTTAGTGGGAGCAAGTGATAAAGAGACATTTAACTCGATAGGAAGTTTATTAAAATTGAACGAGTTTCATTGAATTACTTAAATATCAAAAAACAAGGGAAAGGGGAAATTTAATTGAAATATTAACAGTATTCAATTGGAAAATCGTAATTTTTTCTATTCATTAACATTTTAAAATTACCTACAACGACGGAAGTATTATCATACAACCTTAGGGAACATAATATCGTAATTTTCGTCGCCATGTTTTACATGTGATGACGATATAATCTGAGAACAAAGCTGTCCTCCACTTTGAATGTGCTACTCAATACAGTTATAACATGTTCTGCATTTATTTGGTAAACTTATCGAAATGGTATTGATTGTGTCATCATCACAATCATATGTTTATTTCCTCAAAACTGAGATACATTTACAAAATGTACATCGAAATCAGATAATAAGGACGGGTAATAAAGTACATTTAGTACTGATATGTTCTATGTGCATACAAGTTTAACACACTTACTCCATCGTATGTATCAATTGGCATATATCAGTGTATAATACTGTGGAATTATATTGATATTTTGTGATGGTTGAAATATTATGTATGTAAATACATTCAAGGATTTAAAGTTGTACTTCTTCTAATCATGCGATTATCCTTATTATTAAACCTCATTGTTCGTATTTATTCTTAAAGTATCGCAAGAAAGAATATGCAATTCTTATACGAGTAGGGTGTCCAATGTATATCGTCAGTTTAGGCATATGTTTATATATTTGCTTAATTGTCATTTTCGTTGTTGTGCCCTGTGACGTATAGATGACCGTACATAGTTACCAAGTGCAATCCAAGATACAGTAGTTCTTTTGTTTCAGTGTCCGTTAGGTTGAAGTCCTTGTAGTATGGTTTAGCGAAAAACATTCGAAGTTTGTTTTCGTTGTCTAGTCCTGATAATGTCACAAACACAGTCGGTGGAAATTTGTTTTCAACTAAGTACAAATATGTATCTCTTAGTAACTTGGTCGAAGTACATGACGTAACAATGTGGCTAATCATATCATATCGTACTCCAGGCCACACCGGTCACATATACGTGTATACATGTGACCATGGCTGTCACAAGTTTGACTGCGCTGAGATCATTTGCAGACTGGGCCATACTTTGTAAAATATATGGATGTTTGTATGTAGCATGGATTTCCCGGAAGCGAGAAAACTCTATATCCGACTCCATCCTCTTTTTAAGTTCGCGGTCTTCTTTTAAATGTACAGCCCTTTTCACTATAATTTTCCACGCTCCTTTGGAAGGAAATGTACCGTTTCTAAATATGAATACAAATGATGTTCCAGATGATAATGGTGTAATATTTTGGTTATATCCGATATAAAATCTCGATGTTGGAAGAGATCTCCTTTACATACAAATGTGAATAGTCTCCTGATGAAAATTTGCTTAGCTTGAGTATGTATCGGTCTTATCGTACTAAACATGCTTTCAGCCATATCTGATCTGGTCATTTTATTTAGTCCCATGATGCGTTTCGTAGCGTAGTGTAGCGCAGTTGATTTGTACGTTTCACGTCAGACAGTGTCAAATTGGACCGTAATTCGCATCCGTAGAGAGCGGTAGGTATAACAACAGTTTTGTGTAGTTTTGCAAATGTCATAGTGTTCGAATTAGTGAAATCTGTTCCTATTCCTGTTAACGAATGTATGGCGTTTTTCTTTGCACAGATATACGTTCATTGTTTATCATAAATTCCAGGTCTCTTTTGTGGTTTACTTTTTCTCCAAATACTAGAATAGCACACTTGCTGTTGTTCAAGGTGGATCGCCAGGATTTTGAATAATTGGCTGTTACTTCTAGCATGTTAGATAGTGCCCGCGGACTCGTAGCAATTAGAGACATGTCATCCGCTGGAGTTGGACTACCGCTGTGCAGGTATATCACGGTAGCACCACATTTCAAGTCTTCTATCTGCTTTAGTAGTTCGTTGATGTAAACCAGGTATAAAAGTCCAGAGAGGATCCCGCCTTGCCTTAGCCCGCGGTTTACATGGTACCATTTTGAGCGAACTGAATTTACAAGAGCAGAGTTTTTGATATCAGTGTACGATGCTTCGATGACATCTTTTAGCGATCCCGTTATTCCAATGGTTTTTAATTTGCTTAAATCATGCCAAACGGTGTCAAACGCTTTCCTTGTGTCTAGAAACGCGACATATACTTTGCTGTGGAGTTCTAGATTTGCAGCGAATGTTTCATGTAGGGTAATTGATGTCGTGATGCTGCTGAGTCCACTTTGGAAACCCTGCTGTTGCTTGTTTGGGAAGGGCGTTTCCTGTATGGCACACCACACTTTCATCCTTTCGTAAATCACTTTTTCCAATAACTTGTACATAACGGGAAGTAGTGATACTGGTCTGTAACTGTCCGGGTTTTTACGTGATTTATTGTTCCGTTTATAAATTGGGATTGGGATTCCAAGTTTCCATGTTTTGGGTATGTATCCTTGTATTTTAATCGCATGAAAGAGACGTAATACCATACAAATAAGTTGCCTACCTCCGTAACGAATGTATTCGTTATGTAACTCGTCAATGTCAGGTGCTTTCTTAAAGTTCAACTTTCGGATCGCTGATTCCACCTCTTCGAACGTAAATGGGCAACCAAATATAGGGTGTTTTTGTATGCTGCTTTCTGAATTAGGTATGCTGTCGCTGTTAGTATCGGTGTTGCTGTATATAACTTCAAAATATGATGCAAAAGTATCCGCAATTTCTCGTGGGCCTCGCGCTGTGATACCTTCGTACTCTAACTCATTACATACATTTGCCCTCTTATTCTTTCGTTTTGCAATTAGTCTCCATAATTGTCTCACATCGTAGTCTGCGGTTCTCTCTAGTTTCCTATCACATTTATCCATATAGTCGTTAAGCGCGTTGTTATGTATTGTTCTGAATGACGATTTCGCTTCTTTGTATTGTTTGTTGGTCAAATGCTTTCGCCCTCTAGGTTTTCCAGCAGAAATCTACTCTTTTCTTTTTCTTCGTGCAAGTTTATGGGCACTCCTGACATCTTTAGTAAAGTAAGGTTTTATCTTATAATTGAATTTCTTCTGCGGTATTGTTGAGCGTGCAGCAAGGACTATAGACAGTCAATATTTCTGTGAACGCTTCAATGTCATAATGAGTATTTATTTCCATCATTTCCATTTCCGACAGTTTGTGATGTAGTCGTAGTTGGTAGTCTATTATAAGGTGTGTATCTGTGTTTTGCCAGGATATGTCGGGATGATTATGCTGTTCTGTATCGCTGTCGTCCTTCTCATATATTGGAATTGATAAACCACAGCCGATAGATAAATGATCAGACGCTATGCCGCTATCTGCTGTTAATACTGTGAAGTCGTGCATAATTGGTGATTCCTTATTTGCGAAAATATAGTCAAGTGTCGTCTTGCATGTTTTAAATGTGTAGCTATAACCAGATGCATCGTGATCGAAATTTGCTGCGCGTAATGAATTCGAGTCAAAAAATGTTTTAAGTTTGTCCGTTTTCATTTTACTTATATAGTTCAGTGAGCTCTCGTTTATGCGCGCATTAAAGTCACCCGCTAAGATAACTTCTCCCATAGACGAATAATAGCAGTAAAGATCCGTCAGCTTTTCTAGAACTTCTGCGTATTGTTTGACGTCGTTGTCGCTAGGCATATACACAGCTAATATATACGTTGGTGCTCCGCTTCCTTTCGTGAACACAAGTCCTACTATTCTGTCGCAATCAATGCGTTATATAAATTGTACGTTGAGTAACAACCGTCGTTTTACTAGTATAGCTACGCCTCCTGATCCGTGCGTAGTACGAAAAATGCCCGCCTTCGCAAAAGGGAGAGCGAAATACTTATGATTAATAGAGTCAAGAAATGATAGAGCTCGTTCTGGTAGCTTGTTTTCGGTGATAATTACGAAGTCGTCATGTCGTTGATTCTATAAATTGTCTACGACATTATCCCTCGCACATTCCAAACTAAGATTGATAAAGTAAAGATAGATCGCATATTGGGAGCGCCTTCCCGTTTTTGCTTAGTATTGCGCGTCATCTTTGTCGTAATATTGTTCATTGTCGAAGGCCTGATCTCTCCTTCCTCTTTCAGTCTATCTACTATCATCGTGTTCGTTTCTCTGGTAATCGACATGATCATCGGGTGATCCGAACCCTCCGTATGATCTGGCGTGTTCCGAGTGGTTTCGTTCGGAAATCCTTGTTTCCCAGTCCCTAACATTAAGCCAACGGCGGCAATGGACATTGTCGGGTCACATGCCAGTACCTTCTACGATACTGGCGTCCGATTTGGCTACGCTGACTTTTGCTGATGACATACTTTTCCTGCAATTAAACAGTTTGACACTTACACTGTACATCTACTCCTTTCCGTTTTAAGTAGTTGAATATCCCATTTTTCGTTGTCCGTGCACCTATCCCGCTTGCATAGTACCTGTAAGTTCGTGGTTTTCGCCCAACTCCAATAAACACGTCCTCGTCATTATCCGCGCCTTGTTCCTTATGGGCTTCGGTATTTCGATGTAACTTCAAACCGTCATACACATGTGTTCGTTGCACGTCGTGCGTTTCGTTTGCATGTGAGTGCTGCCGTCTGGTTTTTTTACGTTTGTGTACATCGGCGGTATTCCTCGTGTTGTCGCGTTTGTTTTCCGTATCACGAGTCTGTATGTTTGGCTTCGATGTTGACATGTTGGTCGTGGTAGAAACCGTCTCATGAGTACCCTTACCATAGCAGTGTTCTATCATTTTCTTCACAATGGTGTCTCCTGTATCGTCAAATTTTACGCTTCGCGGCCGTAATTTCGAATCATCGTTTGTTGTGCGACACATTTCTGTTTGTTGCTGGTCCCTTTAAGTTTCCGTAGCTTTGGGAATAGCACTTTCGCATTTACCGTTATCCTGCACGTGAGTGCCTTGTTTACCTGTGTCCGCTATGTGACTATCGCTACCAATGCGTTCGGTACCTGTTTTGTTTACCTGTGTAGTTTTCACCTGGATATGTGTCGATGCCACAAGGGGTTCCGACGGGTTAGCGTTTTTGGAAGGAGAGCCGACAACTCCCGCGTAAGTTCTTTTATCGTGCATATTGGTATTCTTTACGATCGTTGCAAGTTCGTATAAATCTCGTTTTAGTTTTTAATTTTACGCGTAAATCTCCCCGATGCTAATTGTTAATCTCTTTATTTTGTTTCTCTGTTCATTGTGATCTCTAACGGCCTTTTTAGGGTGTCTTCCACAGTTTTCACTTGTTCTGATAAAGAATGTAACACTGTGTTCATTGATATAATTGACATCTTATTACTACATATGTAAATCGGATCCGAGTCCGGACTCTTGCTGCGGTGTCAATGGTGCATTATCCCCGTCTTGGGCCTCCGCTACATAATTGTTGTAAAATAAATAAAGTTTATATTTATATTGGTATATGATAGATTTAAAAGTGA
Organism: Mizuhopecten yessoensis; assembly: GCF_002113885.1. Lineage (NCBI taxonomy): Eukaryota > Metazoa > Mollusca > Bivalvia > Pectinida > Pectinidae > Mizuhopecten > Mizuhopecten yessoensis. The sequence goes on from NW_018403957.1 coordinate 149,732, forward strand.
AATTGAAGGGCTTGACACACTTTTTGTTCCCAGTCCTAATACATTCTTAAATAAGTTCAGCTTCATATAAAAGCAAAATATGTTGGCCAGATGAGGGGTATTTTGTTCTCGAAGGAGAGTCAATATAGTCTCCTGGAAAGTCTTACCAACGAACTTAACAGAGATATGGACAGCAAAGAACCCTGTAATTCTCACGATTGTATAATCAGTCTGTAAACCTTGGTATTTGTGAGTTTTTCACAAGATGCACCACAAAACCGTGTACAATGTACCACCATGCAGACGCACAATGGACTACTATTTCGTCTTTCAATATAATTGAAAATGATATGGACGACGACAACGATAATGATGATGATGATGATGTGTATAAATGACTATGATTGAGAAACGCATGCTTCTGTCTACAAGTGAGAGTTTGTGTGTAATGTCTGTTTGATGTAGATGTAACAAAAAACTTGAAAAATAAAACAATATAAAAAAGGGAAATGTATGTCGACACAGTAAGCAGGAAAAGTTTAATGTAGTAATGTTTGTAGACAATGATTACGTCTTTATTTTACAAATCGAATGCAGATTGTTATGTGGGTCATTCTTTATTTTCAATCCGCAATATGATTATTATTTTTATGATGCATCTGACAGATTTTACCCATCCTAGAAGTGAATCAAATCCACCATTTATCGTGTTTCCGATTATGCAGGATTTCTTGCATGACTAACACAACTGGTTACCGGTTAAAACATTCATCTCCCAAAACGAATCGTATTGGTCACCAGTCTGAAGCAGTTGTATGGAGAAGTAGTGTGTGTAGACATCTGGAGCGGTTACAACCAGGACGGAAACCCTATCACTAGAGGCACAGTGGTCTAATGGTAGGACGCCGGGCTCGTGACCGACGGGTTGCGGGTTCGAGTCACAGCTCGGCACTGTGTTATGTCTTTGAACATGACAATTTACTCAGTTTGTTCCAGTCTACTCAGCTGTGAATGAGTACGTGGCTGGGCAGTGCTTGAATTGTTGAATGCTACATGTAGCCGCGAGCTTCGAAATGGCAGCTCCGTCTGTATGCTCCCCAGGGAATTGAGAAAGATATTGGCTGGTGGCAAAGGCCCTATAACCAAGGATAATAATTTCTGAAACTCTTTGGGACGACCTACGAACTAGGTTGTGATAAAGCGGTATATAAGAACCTCGAGTTATTATTGTTATTATTATTAATAATAAATATGTAACCAGAGAAAAAGCCCCACAACAAACAAACATATACTAGCTCGTAATCGTTGCTCCTATTCCATAAGTAGTACATATCGATCGTTATGAACATCTACTGCTATGATTTAATTATAGGAAATATTAACTACGTGGAACAGTAAAACCTTTGTGTGTGTTATATACCTCAGACTGAAAACGTTATTCCCATTAGACTTTATTAGATCAAAGAGAGATAACTCGAACGGAGTGTGGCTGTAAGTTACACTACACAAAGGCAGCATCATACCAAAATACTACACCAACTATGAGATGATTTTGTCACATGTATACTTCACTGTCTGGTAGATTGATATGGAATATTGACATGATTATTTTTTGTATTTATACCAGTTTGCACAGATATCAAATGTCAAGATACTGAGACTTTTTTAATGTCGACAACGACAACAAGTTGACTTTGATCACATCTCTCTGATCCATCATTCAAAAAAAAAATCAGACGCTTAAAATCTCTAACAAATACAAAACACATGCCTGTATTTCTTTACCCCGATGTCCCATAGCTGTGTCTGCAGACAAAGCATCGATCTACTATAGCACTAAGAAAAAGACGAAATACTACCTAATCGCACTTCTGTATTACAAACAAGTAATGAATCATCATGAACTACGTTGTATTGCTGGCTTTTCTAGTTCTATGGAGTATGCGACCTTCCCACTACCACCTGGGGCCTCAGTGACCAAGTGGTTAAGGCGTTTGACATTCTGCTACCACTTGACATTCTGCTACCACAGCCCTCCACCATGCCACTGGGTCGCGAGTTTCAGGCCTATGTGGGGCAGTCGCCAGGTACTGGCCGTAGGTCGGTGGTTTTTCTCCGGGAACTTCGGCTTTCATCCACCACCAAACCTGACACGTCCTTAAATGACCATTGCTGTTAAAAGGAAGTAAAACACAAACAAACCAAACCAAATGCCCCCTCCCCGTGTCGCTACCATTTAAAAAGGTCGTATTGTGACACAGTAGGCTCAAAACGTGGAATTCAAAACAAAAAAATATAATCCATTAATTAGAAGATTTTCTTTCAAGTTTAATGTGGGATCATGCCAGAACGTTTTCCTGTTCAGGAAACATATTTACAGACTTTAGTGTTAAACACATGCAAAATATTTTATTATTATTATTTAACTTTTTGTAAATCCTCGTTATCTAAACTCAAACATCATTCCCCGTTATCTTACGTTCATCTGTTCCACATCATTCATATAGAGTAACATTGTCCAGGCATACAGCTCCGGGTAAAATACACCTATTATACTACTTCCGGTATGGGATGGTGAATAGTTTAGTGTAGATGACACACCAACTTGATGTACATTTACATTATGTATTACTAAGTTATGTAGAACTGTGTCGTTTAACTTTATAATCTTAATTTTTGTAAATGTGTCGCTCCTAAAATAACAAGTCATGTCAATCCTGAGAACTGTACTATGATTTTGATACATTAATGAATAAACAAAAGAAAAGTGGAATCCCAGTTCTATGATAAGTAGAAACCAAATAATATCGAATGTTAGAAAAACAAGGACAGAGAAGCAACAGCATCCCCTCTCAACACGTGCAGTAGAACTGTATGAGTCAAACAGGCTTTTATATCAAGTTATACAATAATAACACCTCGGAATGTAAGACAATAAACATGACGTCATGCTATTGTGTCGAAATAAACAGTGACACTAGACAAAAGGTTCGCACATTCGATTTCTTTTTCTCTTTTTACGTGTGGCGCTAGAATATATTTTGGCATGGTTTAAATTGAAAACCTGTTTAAATAGAAAATCAACTGTTGTAGATTTTTAATGAGTTCAAAGGTTTTTCGGACACATCTCTCGTTTGCTCCATCTCCACAAATGTTTCCGAACACTTTAGATGTGGGTAATATATTCAATAACATCACTGAGTCATAGCTTGACAAAGGGACCAGTTGGTCTTGAAACGTTGCGATTTGTTTAATACGTACATTGTTTTTCGTAGAAAGTAAAACTTTGATATTGTGGGTTTTATATTTTTTGTCTAATATTAAATGTTGCGAATGAGTCTTACTGGGACGAAAAAGCCGTATGGGACGTGTTCATCCATGGATTCATATGGAGCTCTCCTAGAGATTTAATCAATCTCATATGAAAACAAAACGTATTTAAAATAATATTTAAATTCATGTCTATAATATTGATACTAATTAATACATAATCTGAACATTTTGACAACATCTTGTACATTCAAACAATAAACTGCACAATTCGATTATGTTAATTATAGCTCAGGAAGAAAAAATTAACAGATAAAAACTTATTCACCTATTGATTATTAATGCGTGTATGACAAATGCCGGCTCGCCCGTCGGCGTAACATAAAAACCAAGCCCCACGTAAGTTATTCTCTCGGGTTTATCTCTTACAGTCGAGCTGTTTTCTGGAATGTCAGGAGTAAGCGCGAGGATAAGATCTTAAACGTCCATCTTTGTCTGTTTATTTTTTTAATGTAACTTATGTTTTCAAACCAAACGGACGATTTGGTTTGGTTTTGCGAAGACGTCTAAAGATGAGGATTTTTGTATTTTCGCTGGCGTTTTGTCTGCTCCTTGTGTGGGTATCAGCGGGAGTAACGGCACAGTAAGTCTCTGTTTACATAAAATAATGTTTTAAAAACTTATTTGATAAAGCCATATTTAATTAATAATGTTGTTTGAACGTAAAGACAAATTATATTAGAAACACTCTTACAATTCTCCTTGTTTGTATCCCAATTGGATGTTCTGTTTTTTTGGCACCTAACTCCATTGATGAGACCTAGAAGGACCAAACAGAGGTATGATACATTGTAATTGATTTGTGTGATATATATAGTCTACGTATATATTACCAACTCGTAAAGATGAAATCACTGTGTGTGTGTTAAGTTCATCTTTGAAGCAAAGTATCTCTTTGAAATCTGAGAGTGGCGGGCGGCTACATACCAGGAAGGAACACATTCTGTTTCCTAACATTTTCAGACAAGCGTGTATTATTTTTACGGAACAATTCGATGACTTTGAATATTTCAAGTTTCACATTCCTCAGCCACTACGTTACTCCTTCCGTTAACCTACTTTTTCGGATAAAAAATCATTTTTGTCGATTTGAACACTGAATATTTAAGCACTTGAGCCATTTCGTCTCTGTCGCCTTGTTAAACTTCAAAGTTCAAAGCAGAGGTACAATGCATCGGTGTTAATCCGTGAATTTTGATCTGTTCCTTGTAAATGTTGTTGAAAATCACTTATTCATTTGCAGTGATCCTAGCATGAGAACGCAAAGAACTTCTTTGTGTAATGTAGACATTTTATCACAGGAAGATGTATAACAGTATAACACAATGATTATCTGACAGTAGAAAATAATATCAAATGTTTCAAACTTATAAAAATATTTGTCAGATCTAGCATATTTAATTGTACCAGGAGGAAGAGTGTTAATAATTTAAAATAGCCAGCACCTTATATTATCGTCTGGGATACTATGGTGTACAAACCTTTGTCAATTTTAAGGGAGAAGAGTGTCAATAATTTAAAATAGCCANTACAGGGAGAAGAGTGTCAATAATTTAAAACAGCCAGAACCTTATCGTGGGATACTATGGTGTACAAACGTTTGTCAATATTCAGGGAGAAGAGTGTCAAAAAATTAAAATAGCCAGCACCTTATCGTCTGGGATACGATGGTGTACACACGTTTGTCAATAATCCCTTAGCATATACACGGAGGTCATTATGATGTTAACCAAGTAATGCTGTCTCTTTATTTGTCAACAGAGGACCAATATGTAACACCACCATTGTTGAAGAACGGGTCAATTCCATTGTTTGTGGGCTGAAAAGGATATTCGGCGGAAATTGTAAAAAGTAAGTAAACGTTTATATTGATATTTCTACTAACACTTTTCATTGTTCGATTGCATTATCTCTATTAAACCATGATATTTTACCCCATTATGATATATTACTTAAATTATAACATGATATTGTATTTCTATTACATTATGATATATTACTTAAATTATGACATGATATTGTATTTCTAGTACATTATGATATATTACTTAAATTATAACATGATATTGTATTTCTAGTACATAATGATATATAACTTAAATTATAACATGATATCGTATTTCTAGTACATTATGATATATGACGTTATTATAACATGATATGCTTATATAACTATTATAAAACGTTTTATCTCTACAGTAACATGATATATGCCATGCCTTTGTTATTAATTATTTGTTCGATGTATGCTTATGAGGGAATGTCTCCACAAAGATGATACCAATATTGGTATGGTGCTATATTATTATCATTATACCAAGCCGTTTTTATTGAATTCCGATATCATAGTCAGTAATAAAGATACAATGTATATTTATTATACAATCCATTGTCTCCGTTATCTATATTCAAATGGTTCTCCAATATTTTACAGGATAAAAACCAAACAAGTTTGTGGTAAGTATAATTTATCTTTCATGGGGGGGAAATCAATAATACAATTGTATGTGGTATTTAAATCTTAACTCTGTACTTCATTATTCTAGAGGAAAGTATAAAATTGGACAATTGTTCCTTATTCGTTTTCCGGAGTGATATATAACTTTTTGACTTTCTAACTTAATTTTCCCCGAGAGGGTAGACATTAACAAGAAACCAACTAAAGTGGACGCCGGTGCCAAACTTTTGATGTATTCCACATACCGGAAGTACCACAGAGATCGTTTACACCTTTTTTTTAGCCAAAGTGCACGAGCAACAAACATATGTACCACTTGTTGGAATGGTCTCTTTTGCGTTCTAACATATTACATGAAGGTGTTTCGTAGTTTCCGTTGCTCTTGAAAGTCGTCCTGTATTTGAAAATTCCGTGGCGTTAGCACATCTTCCCGTTAGATATACATGTATACATCACATTTCAATCTGAAATATGGAAATGTTTGCTAGATTGTAGTTACGCTTAGAACTCAGTAAAATCCTATCGGTCGTGTTAATACATGTATAAATGTGATATACTTGTGTTCACCGTTATAAACCGTGACAGTCTTTATGTCTCAAACACTGATGTCTGAAGTCTAGCACAGCGGCGGTTTCTCGGATATACGATGTTAAATGTCAATCTTCATAATTGTAGCGATCAATGTATAAGATACACATTTTGTCAAATGTTAGATTTCTGTTTTGGGGTAATATAGCTCAGAATGATTTCTGTCGTGCAGTATAAGTACAGAATATTACACCAGATAAACTAATTCTATATAATGTCCGCTTGTTGGCCTATGTTTATTTGAGTTTTTATTTCATTGTAATCTTCTGAGTTTCAGTATACTCGTGATATAACCAATCCACGAATTCGCTGTTTCTTCTGATATAATTGGTTTAAAAAAATAATATCTATGAAGACTCGCAAGTTTAAAAACCGCAAAATATGATCAGGATAAATATTGCAAATGTTTAAACTAACGTAATAACCGGGATATGAAGTTCATATTGTCTCGTTGTCAGTTTTCCCTCCAACAACGACTACACTCCCAACAACAACCTCGACCACTACAACCTCCCCAACAACAACGTCACCAAGCCCTACGACAACCAAACCGACGACAACAGAAGCCCCGGCCACTACTACTACAGATCCGACCAGTGCTATCGACTGTTCCCTGGATACGTTCTTTCCTGACAAAGATCAAACCAAATACTTCCAGTGTCAGGGCAATATCCCAACACTCGTCACGTGTCCGGTCACCAGAAGTACCAACGGCGGACCAGACCGTGAACAAGTGTGGGACCAACACTCGCGCTCATGTATGACTACTCCCGCGGGTAAGTGATTTTATCCTTTTTCATTTTAGTGATATGGTCATTCCTTCCTTTAAGTTATTTGGCCCTTCCAACTGGTGAGTAATACTTTCCTTCAAAACTGTAAATGGCCACTCCTTCCTTTCAAGCGATATGGACTTTTATAGTGGTGCGTGATATGTTTTTCACACACAGAAGAGACATGCACTTTTCTCGATACAAACTACATTGACCAACAGTTATACCGGTAATTTGTAATAAAGACCTTATTGTTGTTTATTAATTATGATTTAATTTGTCGTTTGATGATTACGTGAGGACATGTTATTGTTTACGAGATGTTTAAGACCGTTACCTTGCTGAGAGAACTGTAGCCTCACATGAAAAGTTTACGCTACTCTTTGGGTTGTCACTTTAACGTCGGCGCAAGCCTATGCATTGCCTTTACTCTCACGGTAGAATACATTTCATTTCGTTTTAAGTATCAAACGGGGTGTTTCCTGAACGCATACATCTTTAAAACAATAGATAGAAACATCAGAGGGAGGGTAATTATAGTTGGTATCAAACATATAACACTACAATACAAAACCTCTTAAATCCTGCTAACAGTTAACGTTTTGTTTGTTTGTTTGTCTTTAAATCAGGCACGGCAAGCTGTCGCGAGCCTACAGGACGTCAGCCCGGCCTCTACTGTAACATGTACATTGACTGCCAGAACGGCGTGCTGTCTAAGATTCGGTGCGAGACTGGGTTCTTTTATAACCACGCAAAGAGGGACTGTACAATGAACTCCACATGTACCGAAGTGTAAACACTAGGTAATCGGCGATTTGTTATTTCATTAATTTTTAATGTTAGACAAGCTGGCCTTAAAAGTAGATTGTAGTCAAAGCAGACACGTCGAGTGATCTCCCATGTGACGTACATCATAGATGTCGCCACATATATATTCAGTTTCTGATTCGATGATTTATTATATATCATATGTTGTATATTGATGATTTGTTGAAGGTATCCTCGGTTTCAGAATAGAGGTATTATTACTTTGTACATATATCGATGTGTATGCTTATGACGAAGTTGTCAAGGACAATTGTTTGAGCACTAAAGCAACTGGATCACCAGTATGCTAATAGAAACCAGTCACGTGTCTACAAACACAAATCACGTGTCAAAAGAAAAACTACAAACAGGCAAGTGATCATAGAAAACAATCACGAGATGTGGTTGATTGTGTTTTTTTCAAAAACATGAACATAAAACAAATTCGAAATTGGTACAGAATGCCAAAAATGAACTACAGCTGTGTTGCCCTTCTAGGAACCACGGGTATGCTACATTGTAGAGGCCAAAAAATGTGAAAATTTGAATCTGTCTAAGTGACCGTTCAATCAGAAGGGGAATGCGTAAAACACCTAAATTATATAAAAAATAAATGTTTATAGAAATACTGTTTAACTTCAAATTAACACTGATTAATGTGTGTATATCACGAACCGTGCCATCTTTAGAAGAGGTCATTGTGGCCATCAAGTCTACGGTCATTTGTAACGTACATACGGGCATCCATCCTGTCACTGACCATGTACGACGCTGCTGAACTAGTGAGTGCATCCAAGGGTTTAACCGCATATTTCATACCCAGGAAACAGGAAATAAGTGCTATCAATGCATAAATATACCCCCCAAAAAGATTTGCGCGGCCATACTGACTACTTTGTTGTATATGGACACGTTTTACGGGAATGAAACTCTGTGTGTCTCGGTTGCTGTTTGTATTCAGCGCCATGATATTTTAACTCGAAGACTGCTGAATATATCACATGGTCCGTCCTTGTAAAGCACTCAACCACCGAGTAACGTTGGGTAATCGTCGCGGTACTATAATCACTATTCGTGTTAGGTTATGTGACCTACTCACCTGTCAGTTTCAAGCACCGGCTATGGAAAGTCGGAATCAAACTTTATTTTGTCTGTTCCTAGATGTGTCTGCTGAATTTCTGTGCAACCCTCTTTGCTTGTCTCGTTTTTAAGGTCTTTAATCTCCCTGTTTAGCTACTTTGCCGTCTCCGTCATGAAGGACTACAGTTCGCTTCTTCTCAGAGAGACTTAATATATGCAATACAAACGGGACGTAGAATTATAATGAGGGTATTATACGCAGTTATCAAATGTGTTAACAGACACTTATAATTACTGTTATTAAGAGAAAGTGTAGTGACATTTTTTCTGAAAATGACACCTTTTATGATATTTTTTAACAGTGATTTTTACCAATAGAATCCATTTAACGATATAGGTTTTCAAGAATCTCACAATATGTCTTTGATTTACTGTAATAAATATGGTGGAACGAAAAAACGTTTTTGTTTATCAAAGATAACTCCAGTATTTTGCATTAACTTCATGACGAACACCAGTAATATAAATAAAGTAATTGCAGATGCAGAATATATGAAAAGTATATAAAACCTTATTTTTCTACACGGTGTTAGCTGTTGGATGATCATGTGTATACCATGCTTAGACCTTATTAGTACATAGCGTGATCAGTTGACAGATAAAACTACTTCTATTCAGGGAAAAAATGGAAAAGAAGAAAACATGTCTTCAATAAGATTCATCAGCTTGTCATAGCTTTATAAAGAGACCAGTCGGTCTTGAAACGTTGCGACACGTTTAATATATACATTGTGTATTGATAACTTTGATATCAAGAAAACATGTCGTTTTACATTTGAAATTCAGAAAAGTAGCTATGCTCAAGTGACAGTGATACTGTAAAATCATAAATTTTCGTGGGACATTATATTTCGTTTATTTCGTGGATAACAAAAATCCACGAGAATAAATACCCACGAAAAAATATATGGTAAGTAAGGTGGGGGGAAATCAGAAATCATCGAAATACAATGTCATTGAAACAGGCTAGTATATGAAAACCACGAAATTTCAATCCCACGAAAATTGATGATTTTTCAGTATTGACTTTTGATATATCCCACTTCTACATGAATCCAGAACTCTATGTTTGTCGTTAAACAAAACACTCATTAGTATCGGTCAAGTCAACGCATTCTGTATCTCTTCCATTTCAGGTGAATATGCTGTATCGCAGAAGACGAATAAAAATATGATGATCTGGGCAGGATAATCTAAACCTAGGCAGGATAACCAGAATTCGGACAGGGTTGCCTTGATCCAGGGTTAATTTAATCCGGGCTGAATAACCTAAGTCTAGGTACACTTCAATCCGGGCTGGACAGCCTCGATCTGATAGCTAACAAAGCTGACTGATGACTCTTCTTGAGAGAGCCAATTACGAAACCGCAGTAGCTCTTTAAATTACGACCTTTTTAAAGCCCACCTTCGAGACAACTCTACTTGCGACTGCGGAAATGACTCGGAAGACTCTTCCCATTTCTTACTAAATTGTAAAAAATTTGACCAATCCCGTAATATAATGCTCCAATCCCTCGATTGGTATAACGAGATCACTGTTGAACACCTTCTCTTCGGAGATGCAAACCTTGACTACAATCTAAACATTCAAATTTGTAGGTCTGTACAACTGTTCATTTTAAGCTCCAAACGGTTTAACATGTAATACCCAATAGTCTTATTGAATAACCAGGATACCTATTTCGACTATTCTCATCTGTCTCTCCCCTCCACCTCCTCTCTTATTCCAGCCCCTCTCCCTTTTTCCAACACCAACGATCTCTGTGTACTAACTTCAATCTTAGCGTCCATCAATATCATAACCGTTTCCATATGACAAAGAGTGCGTGTTCGGTTTTCCTAATCTAGTCGGCTAAGTATGTAAGGCAGGAATTCACAAAAGGACTTGGAGTGACACAGGAGAAAGGCAAATGCGGCACGGAATGTGATTGAACTTTAGAAAAGCAGAAGGACATGTATGTATAGATTAGTTATACTGCTTACGCCGACTTGATTGGGAAAATCACGCACGCGATCTCAAGTAAACTCTCCGAATACATATTTAAAAACTATACGTTGGTGTCCCTAATCCTATCATTACCTCTTTTGCTGTTACCCATCTTTAACATCTTATATATATATACATATATGAATTGTATTAGGTTATTACGTGACTCATTAATTTTGTATATATATTTTCTGTTACGGAAAGGACGTAAGTAAGTTGCAATAACTTTTGTCCAATCCATTTGTCTTTTGTTGCAATAAAATTGATTTAAACTAAAACTCTTCTTGGATACACGTATCACGTGATACAACTGTCAGCGGAGAAATACATCCACGTGGACATCTGGCATGAAGGGAATAATACCTCAAGTATAATCTCGCTCTAAACGTCTTTTACATTCGCACTTATCTACAGTTCTACGATATTTCAGGCGAAGATTCTGTGGTCTAAATCTTAAGTAGTTTTCTTTTATATTTGATGATTAAAAAAATAGAAGTTTATAACATTTACAGATTATTAACTAGGAATATTAACAAGGACTTTATCTAGTACGTGAAATCTACGTCACTGCTAATACATATGTGAAACCTGCATCACTGATATTTTGTCGTGTAGCACCGTCATTACTGTTATATGTCACACATTCAGAGCAATCGGTATATAAAAAATACTGAATAAATAAGTTTAACTTCTGAGAACTGAAAACCCATTCAGGTTAGAGAATAATGAATTGGAAGAATTTAGAATTACTTCTGTGGTAAATGTCTATAAAATGTTACAAATTTACAGCAGCTGATTTGAAAGTTTCTCTGTATATCGTTATGTTTAATTAGTAACTACAAAATTATTTATGACACTTTCTGTATTGATTCACATGCTAGTATAACCGTTAGGGAGAATATTTATTGTACAATGTACGTATACCTTACCATATGTCTTAAAACACATTTATACATTTTTTGTGACATAAATGTAATTATCCATCGTTTTGATTTTGCTATTGTGTCATTTTGTCTCTATTAATATGAAATATATTGTGTTCTTCATTTGGAGGAAATACAGATAATAAGAGTAATAGTTACCAATTACATGAACCTTCTGGTAAGTTTTAGTATTTCGTTCCGTTTCGTTTCGATACTTCATGATTCAGAAAGTTCGAGAGTTTGGTCATTTGTAATTTGTCTTACATTATAGAAGACAAATCTGTATGTCGCTAACGAAAACTTAGATTAGCGAATAAGACGCATCGGGCTACCAGCAAATCTCAAAACTAGAATTGACTCTTGAATTTAACGAACGTGTATGATACTAACAAATACAGGGAAATATTTGCACTAATTAGATATAACGATATATTTTTTAAAGCTTTGCCGTCAAACTGTATAGTGAAAAAATCTATAAGTTTAAAAATAAACTTGGAGACGGATTACTAGTCCAATACCGTAATGACAATGCTATATACTGTGTAGTAACGACGACAAAGCAACGCGGTTTGTTCTAGTCAGTGATCGTAACTCCTTTAATTGATTTCATTAAGAGAAGTTGGCTTCGTATGCGATGGAGTAGTGAGGATAGCAAGAAACATAACTAGCTTGCTTATTGGAAGGAAACCGCATGTAGTTTTTTCATCTTAAATATACTTGCAAATGGCATACCTGCAGAATGTACGTTACCTGCAATTTGAACGCCTCATGAAGCAGTATAGGTATCGAATAAGCAGTTATAGCCAGCACTTATCGCTCTACGGGAGCTAACCCGTACAAAAGTTTTCACGAAATGAAGCTATATGAATTCTTAAGGATTCATGTGTATACCAATACTTACTGAGGCAGGTTAAACGTGTACTTAGGTATACATTTAAGAAAAAAATACTAGAATGTTTATGCATACGAAGCCCGGACCTTTTGATTTTCGTTATGCGTCCCTTTTTAGTCGGTACCTGAAAGCACTAACAGGATCGATGTTGTATCCTTATTTCCGCTAGTCCGTACATCGGTAACAAAACATACTTTCTTGTGTGTTCCATCAGTTTGACATACAGTTGACGAATAAGAATTTAAAACGTTTCGTCTCTGTATTCTTGTTTTTATTGTAACCATAACAGATCCTCGTCACTTATCACCACGGCACGAGACTTTACCGTGATTTTATTTGTAGTTAAATAGGTTATAACTGATCGACCTTTAGTATGTTAGTTTTTAGGTTGACTGTAATATATCTAAATACCTGTTTACGTTTTTTAAGAACAGTGGCTATCTTTCCGAAACTTCAGCTCAAACTATGCCCCTTTTTACACAACAACATAAAGCAGAAAAATGCTCACACAAACAGTTGCTCCGAAATAAACAACCCATGTATAAATCAATAATTGTTTGGCCTTTTTGTATTTATTCAAACTTGTTAAGTTGTCATGTAAAAGACTATCAAACCGTCGAAAATTCACGCGCACAGTCATACATGTCGGGCCTTCTTCCAAACGAAAAGACTGAGCTCAGTGTTCCGGGTGGACCCCATCAACACTTCCATGGCGCAAAGTCCATGATGTTTGCCAATGGTGTCGGGTGCTGGACCCACTCTAAGGCCTGCATCTGTGACACTAGCCAGACATCCTAACGAAGGAGGAAAAAATCTAATAAAATCAATATATTCCAGACATGTATTTCTTTACATAAGAGCTCAATCTAACAATTTAAAAAATATATCGAAATACCTTAGGCTCAGTTGTTTATTTGATAACACGTTTTATGAGGAAATAAAAAAATACATATTTTACATGTATCCCTGTATCAAGAACCACGTGTTATTTAAATTTTAAAGAGAGTGATAACATATACACAAAGAAAGCTATGTCAGGTAGCATATGCAAGTCTCATTAAGATGATTACAGACACATACATGTATATATGGTCAGGTTATGCCAGTCCTGTCCTCTGTAGTCGGAAACCTTAACCAAAGGGAGATAATTACATTATATGGTATCGCTATCTTGCGGTCGGTAATCTTACATTATCCAGTGGCGGATCCAGAGGGGTTTTTTGGGCTTCAGGAAACCCCCCACCCTGAGAATTTTCCAGATAGGTCTCTGGATCCGCCACTGATTATCGGAAGATAACTTACATAGTGTGATGTGATATTGGTGAGGAATAGGTTTAGTCCTGCCCTCTTGTAACCGGATAACACTCAGGGGAGATAACATGCATTGTGTGCTGTGCGATTGGAGAGGAATAGGACCAGTACTGTTCTCTTGTGGCCAATAATCTTACATGATCGGAAGACACTTACATTATGTGCTGTGCGATTGGAGAGGAATAGGATCAGTCCCGCCCTGTTTTAACCGGTAAACATCCAGGGGAAATAATTTACTTTATGTGCCGTGATAATGGTCGGGAATTGGATCAGTCCTGATTTCTTGTAACTGGCATCCATTCAGGGGAGATAATTACATTGGCTGATGTAATAATGGTGGGGAATTGGATCAGTCCTGCCCTCTTGTAACCGGTAAACACTCAGGGGAGATAACTTACATGGTGTGCCGTGATATTGGTGAGGAACTGAATCAGTCCGGCCTTTTTGTAGTCGGTGACCATCCATTCCGGGGTAATGACCATAGTGTACGGAGCTCTGTCCCCAAGGTAATGGTCCAAGAACCTATCAACAATACCGTTACACTAGTAAACTATATGTTATATAAACCTACATGTACAATATCAGCTGCAATATATCTATCCTTCCGACCGATAAAATGGAAAACCTTTTACGAAAATACGTTTTTTTACACTCTTCAAGTGGAGCAATCATTTTGTAGGAAGTCACCAGTCCTACCCACTAAGATCTAACACTGACTCTCNCTATTGGTTCCAACCATTGCCCAGATTCTATCACTGGCCAGAGATCATTACATACACTGTAGATATTTGTATCATATGAATACCGTGTTATGCAGAGTCATAAAGCCATCACATAAATTATGTTTATGTAACATGTGTAATATCACTCCGGAAATGACGTCACAATCGAATAGGAACAATCAATGTGACGTCATGTCATTGTGAAGCTGACACACTTTTCATCGTTGCAGAGGCGGCCAAGTGCAAAATATTCGTTTAAGATCACAATTGTACAGTTTACTTTGTATCATATGATAAACAGAATCTCTCGTTCGTTTCCCTTCATATTAGAAATTATGATACTCGTTTTGAATTTTTCATATTGATTATTGTATCAAAAATCTAATATGAAGGGAAACTAATGGCAGATCATCTATGTACCAGCCTTGCCCCCATCCCAATCACGCTCCTCCAAACATGGCCTCATACCTACAACTGACGTCTGACACCTCGTCCCCGCCCCTATCACGCTCCTCCACTCAATACCTACTACTTTCGTCTGACCAGCTTCGTCCCCACCCTATCACTCCCTACACTTCCACCCTCACACCTACAGCTGACGTCTGACCTTTCTCGTCCCCACCCCAATCACGCTCCTCCACTCACTACCTACTAGTTCCGTCTGACCAGCCTCGTCCCCACCCCATCAATACCCTACACTTCAGCCCCCAGCCATGTTACTCACGCCTCGTTTAGGATGTCAAACGCTTGACCTTCTGTTTTCACGTTTGGGCAGGCGTCCGGTACAGCACATACGGTACCGTTATACTTATAGGCGGCCAGCATCACCTGCCATTGTCCTGCGATAAGATCGTAAATAAAGATGAATAGGCAATCGAATGGAACATTGGCATCGGTAGATACAAGGCAGAAACTTCAATGTTAGAATTGATTTGCGGTCTTCTTAAAAAGTGTTAATATATGTTGCTTTAATAAGTTAGTCAAAAATTAGTTTCATTCAAACTGAATATTCATTTTTATCAGTAAATCATTTCCCCCGAAACCATAAAGACATCGCTCACCTAAAATCAACAGAAATGTATAAGGCTCATTATGGATACAATTTACTAATTAAGTTCAACAAAATCAACCTATTAGACAATAATACACGTCCAGCATGTATCAATTATTGAAGGGTGGTTTACACGTGGTCTATTGAAGGTGGTTAACACGTGGTGATTGAAGGGTGGTTCACTATGGGTGATTGAAAGGTGATTAACACGTGGTGATTGAAGGGTTAGTAACACGTGGTGATTGAAGGATGGTTAACACGTTGTGATTGAAGGGTTAGTAGCACGTGGTGATTGAAGGGTTAGTAACACGTGGTGATTGAAGGGTTAGTAACAAGTGGTGATTGAAGGGTTAGTAACATGTGGTGATTGATGGGTTAGTAACATGTGGTGATTGAATGGTGGTTAACACGTGGTGATTGAAGGGTGATTAACACGTGGTGATTGAAGGGTTCTTATTAAGTGGTGATTGAAGGGTTAGTAACACGTGGTGATTGAAGGGTTAGTAACATAGTAGCACGTGGTGATTGAAGGGTTCTTATTATGTGGTGATTGAAGGGTTAGTAACAGGTGGTGATTGAAGGGTTAGTAACGCGTGGTGATTGAAGGGTGGTTAACTCTGGGTGATTGAAGGGTGATTAACACGTGGTGATTGAAGGGTGATTAACACGTGGTGATTGAAGGATGGTCAATAAGTGGTGATTGAAGGTGGTTAACACATGGTGATTGAAGGGTTAGTAACATAGTAACACGTGGTGATTGAAGGGTGGTTAACTCTGGGTGATTGAAAGGTGATTAACACGTGGTGATTGAAGGGTTAGTAACACGTGGTGATTAAAGGGTTGTTAACACGTGGTGATTGAAGGGTTAGTAACACGTGGTGATTGAAGGGTTAGTAACATGTGGTGATTGAAGGGTTAGTAACATGTGGTGATTGAAAGGTGATTAACACGTGGTGATTGAAGGGTTAGCAACACTTGGTGATTGAAGGGTTAGGAACACGTGGTTATTGAAGGGTGGTTCACACGTGGTAATTGAAGAATGGTTAACACTTGGTGATTAAATAGTGGTTAACACGGGGTGATTGAAGGGTGGTTTACACGTTGATTTAAAAATTGATTATCACGTGGTGATTAAAGAGTTGTTAACACATGGTGATTGAAGGGGGTTTAACACGTGGTGTTTGAAGGGGGTTTAACACGTGGTGTTTGAAGAGTGGTTAACACGTGGTGATTGAAGGATTGTTAACACGTGGTGATTGAAGAATGGTTAAGACGTGGCGATTGAATGGTGGCTAACACGTGGTAAATGAAACATACTCTTTCCTGCCAAGAGTTGTAGGATAGAAAATTCCCACCTTCCTGATTTCCAAATTGTGGCAAAACCCTCAGCAAGACGACGGTTTCAGCAAGTTTAAAAATCCCTACGCTGGGATTTCCCTATCCTACACCCTGTGTACAAAAGACGGCAAACTAAACAGCGACATCTTTTTCAAAACATAAGTAACGCCAGTAAAACTGTTATTATCTGTAGTACCTGTACTTATGTGTTTGATATACACAGAGGTTTGATTGGTGGATTAAACATCCATGCTCCGGTTATAACCGAGTTCTGGGCAGGAAACAAAATCCCGCGCCACTTATAGAAAACTCAATTATTTTAACCAATCCAATGCATCGTTATACTAAAGTATGATGCTATTGAGAGCTTAAAGGGAATGGTCGGGGCAAAAATTACAAAATAAATTCTAAATGCGTTCTCTGGCCTTCCAAAAGTTATACCACGGCAATATGATGGTCGAGTTCTGCTTGCAATGTCAAGTTTTGACCACTGAAATCTCGGGGAAGCCCCGCGTAAATGTTAGCGCAGATCTATTTATATATGTCACGTGGTTGTTTCGAAAGTGAGGCAGTGAAGATAACAACAATAGCACGCCGTCATGTGCCATGTCGGACTCAACTAGCGGACAAGACAGCAATACTCTACGTAAATAATTGTTTTTAAAGTTCACGTATGATGCAAGTGTAGTATTCCTACCTTTATGTTGTTGTTATATATAACGGTATTGATACCTCGTGCCTGTCATGACTTTTGTATGCATCTTTTTTTTTCGCCGCGATGTTAACATTTGGCCTTGTTGATGACGCGCGTGCGATAAAATTACATCACTGATCTGGGTCAATTGAGAGTTTTAGACTGTCAGGTGACGATTTAGGATTTCTTTAATATAATTATAATGTTTACTCTTAGGGAGTGAATTTCAGCAAAATTTGTATCGGTATATTTCATAAGAAGGTATTTTAAACGTGTGTATGCCATTTTAGCAAATATGACATAGTCATTTATTCCCCGACCAGCCCCTGTAAAGAGCACTGTTGCTATAATAAACGACATGAACCTACCGGGAAATGCTTGGTAAACACTCTTTCCAATGTTGCACTTGAATAGCCCGTAGTCGTAATCGTAGGTAAAGGGCCACTTTAAGGTCCCGGGGGTCACATAATTTGACGTCACACAGCTGGAGTCGTACATCATACCATTATTCGCTATGCCTGTAAATATCGACATCTCCTGGTTTATCTTTTTAACTACATGCATCTACTGTTGTGGACATACTACTGTGGGAAGGGAGGTAAGCGATTCCGGAATTCCGGATAGCGTATACGCGTACACCGCTGTTCGTTTAAATATGTAATTTTATCATACCCTGATCGGGGTTACGAATATGATTTGAATAAAAAACATAGTCTCGTTCAACCAGACGCTTGATCACTTGTAATTCAAGAGTCTCTCTATTCGGCGTAGCTTGCGCAGGCAACAAGAGTCTGGTTGAACGAGACTATAAAAAACATGGAAGTCGAAGCAGCGGTTTTGTCAACAGTTTTTGGATTACCGGGATTATGAATCCCACATACATTATACTATGATAATCAAATAATCCGTAATAGATAGTTATCTTGTTATTGTCCGAGTGCATATTCTTTCTGATATTTTAAAGGGCATTATATTGACATTTTAGAGAGATAAATAAGAAGATAACTAGATCACATATGAGCAAAAATCGAACTGTAATTACCAAGAAAAGATTTCCAATTTGCCAAAACAAATTTTTAAAAAATTGTCAAGGGGTTAAATTGTTTGAGAAACAAATCTAATTGAGCGACATCAGCGTTGAAACCCCTGCATATTCAAGGAAGACACCGAATCCACAGTCTGATTAAAATAATGTCCTCCATTCTCTACGGATCACGTTAGGTGATACGTAAAGAATGAAGGATATGATTTTAATCAGATTGCCGAATCCAAAAGGAAGTAATTCGTATCAAAGAGTTGTATTTCCTCCACAAATTGGTACTTACCCAATAATCTCCATTATTCGGAGGCATTGACGCTCTTTTTAAATCAAACAATGTGGTATGTTTACGTCTACACTGTGTTAGGTGTCATGGCGCTTGTTCAGCTTGTATAGTGTTTAAGAAACAATGATATCCTTAGCTCAGAAAACCTTGGTGCCCAATATTTCACTGGTATACTGAATTATTTTCCGTTTTGCTTCCATTTTTTTTAAATAGTGGTGTCAATTATAGCACGTGCATGCTTTGTTTTGAACAATGGTGCTAAGTTTGAAATGCCCTGATAGTGAATATTTCAATTTTACTTCGTTCTGAGCCGTGGGCCTTAGCTCTTAAATCCAGCGATCCCTCATATTACACTGTTTTACTGTGTTAGGGCCATTGTGCTTCGTTAAAAAAAAATATGTGATGACTAATATTACACTTAGCTCAAAACGACATGGCTCCTGATATGTCACATGACAGTATTATTGTCTCACCTATGTATTCGTCTGTCCCTCCGAATGACAGGAAAGGGGCCCGCACACCGACGACAGTGTTGGCAGGAATTCCGGAAACACCTAGTTTAATCTTCATGTCTGTAAAATTAAACATTTCAACCTGAGTTATCCCAATATTTTCATGAACTTAAGAAAATACAAAGATCCCACAATGGAAGACATTTCTGGAAAATCGTTGGAAAATCGTGCTATAGCAAGAAAAACAAGATTGCTGTTATATGTTATAGATCAGATCTCCGCTGGGTACAGTGTACAGCCCTTTTATCTCGAAATTATTTGTGTATTTCACCTAGAAATCTCACTTAATCATATAGAAATAGATTTGATAAAGTTATATGTGTTGTCCACGTAAGACAAATAAATAACGTGTTTCTAACAATATTTTTTTTTAAATGTTGAAAAGCAATTTACGGTGAATTCCCGTGTATGCAACCTTATATCTGTACTACGGCCAACATATAATTAAAGGTACAAAAAAAACATATTGCAACGTGCGGGCGGTCCCCCACACAGCTACTGACCACGCTCGGTGGGGCTAAACTAGTGAGCGGGTCCACGGATTATGTCGAATGATTGGGACATTTAGCCAGTAAGGCAGTATTTTTCCCTCAAATTTCTTAGCCGTTACGATATCTTAAACAATGCAAAGAAAACTTTATTCATATTTCAATTGACAATGCATAAAAATCATAATACACTGTTGTTATTAACGATGATGTTAGTTTTGCGATAGGTGAGTTTAGTGATTAACATAGAGTGTAATACATCGTTCAGCTATTTTGTCACTAGCGCGAGTTATCTCCCCTCAATCATCAGTCACCTAGCTGTCATGCCATAAAAACAGTATTTTTTTCAAATATGGCTGTATAGAAACCTTGACGATTAATTACATCAAGAAGAAAAAGCTTGTTGAACTGTCATGAAAAAATGGCGATGAAATAAACAACAAAAAACAACAAGTGTTCTGAGTGAAAACAATTGCAACGGGGACCAAAATATGACCCCCCCGGACCTTCGGTCGTTGTACCAGAGACGTATACATCTCTGGTTGTACCGTCGCTTTACTAACTACTAACTATTGACCCAGTGTTGCAGTGTCAACCCAACAATTGAATTAGTTGTTTTAATTTATTGTTAATATTCTACAGTTCTTCCTTACAACAGTATATTCGCTAGGTGGTCGGGTGGTGCAGTAGATAGCTCACCTTCCTTTCACCAAGATGGCCAGGGTTCGATTCCACGATAGGACGTGGAAAGGTTTGTGGTCACCTGCGCGGCCACGAGAGTTTTCTCCGGGTACTAAGACCCCCTGCGCGCTAACATCCGGGCTAACAAGAGTGATTTATAAAAGTTGAAATAACTTGTTTCATAATTATTGTAAAATAAATAAAGTCAATATATTCGCCGGGTTTATATTTCTCTAATATTTTTCAGGTCTTTTTTATTTCAGTGAAATACCACTAAGAAAATTTAGCGACAATTTAACAGATAATGGTGCTATAACTATTCTTCCATGTGTTTCCCGACTTAAACTTACATTTTAACATGTTGATCCAGTCAGAAGAGTTCTGGGGAACCGTGTCATTGACGGAGTGTATCCCGATTTCGTGCCCCTGACTGGCATACTTGGACACTATGCTGTAATCCGTCCCTTTGTCTTCGATATAAAACGATACCCGTATGGTACAGTTGTTTGGATTTCGGAAATTTAACAAAGAATCGTACAGAGGCTTGATAGCGGAATTGAGATTGTTCTGCAACGTTAGAGTCACGATTTGAGGAGTTTGAAACGGTGAAATGTAGCCCGGTATACTACGGTCCGAGAAACACCGACAGTTAGGAAGAACACATGCCGTACTGTTACACAGATTCTGAGCCTGGACGACAAGGCTAGTAACCGCGCATACTGCCAATATATGTCCGACATACATTTTAGCTGTAATAATATTCCACCGAGTTTTCTTTATCATGGCGGCCCTGTCAGCTAGACACCGCCTTATCTATTTACCTATAAGTTAGCAACGTCAAACTGAACGACAGCAGACGGAAAAGTCAAAAAGATCAAACCCGAAGGTACAGATAAAGAAAAGAATTTTTATATTCATAATCAATTATATAATTACAGTTCGCACTTTCAGGGTAAGACACTCACTTTTTTGTGTTTCCTGATAAGGAAACACCGCGATCTACAACACGAAACATCAAAAGTAATTAACTGTATGGGACTACTGCCATAAAATTATGTTGAAATTTAAGGAAAATTTTGACAATATATCTTATTTAAAACAGTTTTCTTGATATTAAAAAGGAATCTTCTTATTTTATAATCATATTTTTCACAAGTCCAAAGGACCAGTTAGGTAAGGTGATTCATTAGTCCTTGCTGAAATCTACTAGTCAAGGACTAGCGGACTAGTCTTAGTGTCGACCCTTGACTTTTGATAATTATTTTATTAGATGAGCTATATGAATCACATATGTATGAAACATAGAAAACGGGTTAGTTGGCTCACTAGATAATTGTATCAAAACCTGATTAAAGTAATATATTATTCCAGGGGTGCAGAACACATAAGTGGGCGTAACCCCTGGAGTACGGAGGATGGTCGAAAGCACCCGGCACAGTTCCGGTCACATTATACTGACAAGGGTAAACCCATTGCTGTGATTACCTTGAATACCGAACGTTCAAAATAAAGAAGAATAGGAGCAGTTTGGTAATCAAGTATTACGACCAATGCAACTTACATGTTTGATAGAAGATATTGAAATATTTCATTGCATAAACGAAGCAAACGAATTGGGCAGAAGTTATCAAAACAGCACATGTACAAAGACCCTCTCCATTATACAATTTGTAAATCACATACTTTTGACCAAAACGAAACAGCTTCAGGCCGATGAGAGGGTTTATCGACTTCCTTAAATGCATGGTTAATAGGGAAGTCGATAAACCCTCTAATCGGTCTGAAGCTGTTTCGCTCTGTAACTCTACCGTGCTGTTTATTTGGCTCGGAATTGTGGTTTTCATTAAGTGTGAAGGATTGGTCACGGGTTGAAATAATTCAACATTTTTGTGCCAAAGTCATTCAATGTTTTCCCTTCAGAACACGTTCTGACATGGCACTTGGTATGTTGGGACTAACGTCACTGAAGGCGAAAGTAGAACAGTCTAAACTTCAATTCTTTGGTTCTTTGTGTCGTCTGAGATCTTCAGCTACTGTAAAACAGCTATTCTTATTACGGTTGTACCAGAGACACCTACGTGTTTATAAAAGTACTAAAGGTGCCATTTACGACATCTGGTTCATTATTTTAAAATACGGTCTGGAAGATTTCTTGAACTATTTCTTGGAAGAAGCTTTTTCCCCTTCCAAACAATCGTGGATTTTTTTTTTGTTAAAAATGCTATTTGTTCAAAAGAACAATCAGAATGGTATGAGCGACTGAACAATTGTGACGATTTTTGTCGATTCCTATGTTTGCATGGAACACTTCGTCCGTCGTCTCTTTGGTTTCTGTGGAAACAGTTATTTCCTTTTCAATCTAATATTTGCAGTGGGAGTAGCGAATTTGTGGTTAATCAGCCCATACTGTGAGCTGTTATGTGCTAAATGTAAAACAATGTCTCAGGATGCTCTGGCTCGTTGGTTACTTGATTGTAGACATCCATTTGGTTACCTTCCGTGACGATTTTTTTTACTGATATTGTAAACAATTATCCGGTTGAGTTGTACGTCAAACTTGACAGTTTAGATAGACAAGAAATTCTTTGTATCCTATTAGGGCACATTCCTGATAATATACGGAAACTATTCCCGGATGATGAGTGCTGCACTAGGTTTGCATACGAGTGCTGTTGCTTTTCTGTCAAAGCTGCTGATATACAATCAAATTGAATTTGTCTCAAACATGTATTTGTATTTTTTTTATTTTATTTTTCCTGTTTCATGTATTTTTTCTCATTGACGCCTTGATCTAGTACGAACAATATATGTCATTTATGTAACCTTTGCTATGCCTACACTTTATTGATATCTACTATTTTTTCTAATTATTTGTCAAAATATTATTACATTTTCTTATGTACTCTTCATTTATGGAGGAATAAAGTCAAAGAAGAAGAAGAAGAAGAAGAAGAAGAAGAAGAAGAAGTAGAAGAAGAAGAAGAAGAAGTAGAAGAAGAAGAAGAAGAATTGGGCAGAAGTTATCAAAACAGCACATGTACAAAGACCCTCTCCATTATATGTTACTAAACATTCGTAGTAGCTATTTTTATCGACATAATGTCTACCAGTTTTTCTGATTTTTGTTTTGTTTTGTTTTGTTGTTTAGTCGCAGTAATCATTTCACGGTCACAGCTGAGCGGAACCAAGATCAAGACTTTTACATATGTACATGTAGCTGTCTCATTACGCTCTATAATATATAGAGAATATAACATGGTAAAATCCATATCACATGCCATTTCAGCCCGAGGACCCAATATCAGACCGAGGGCTTTAGCCTGAGGTCTGAGGTTGGTCGAGGGCTGATATAACATGTGATATGGATTTCACCATGCTTTATTCTGTTTATCATGTACTTGAACATAAATTTTGGGCGATCATTTTTTTTTCAATTATCAATTACGAACTTCAATTTCAAGCAATTGTTCACCAAATATTATCGTTAGAAAATGTATATTAGAAAAAAAAAGTGAAATAAATGCCAATTTTAGTGTGTCGGTTGAGAAATCGCACAGAAACAATACAAATTGAATCATTAATAACGCGAATGCGTTTTCTTTTATTATTATTACCATAGTTTAACACCACATCACCATCCTATTTGCCAACGAGTTCAAAATCATCTCACCTTGAGCCGAACGCGATATTTTTTCATAGAATCTCGTCTGCTGCGCACGCATAGAAACGGCACGATAACTCCAGATGTGTTCCGGAACTAATAGTCACGAGGTGTTCCGAAAATCCTAATATGCATTTTCCGACCGGCCAGTCTGATACGTGATATGCATTTTCCGACCGACCGGTCTGATATGGATCACGTGATTTTAGTCGTATCATATAGGGCGGAAATTGCATATTTAGTAGTAAGTATGTGATAAAGTTCAGACGTTATATGTTTTTTTTATCAGCTCTCGATGAAAAGAAACTCAACTCATCCTCTTGATGGTTATTGTAAAAATGGTAGAAGGCCTTCGAAGTCTAAAAAAGTTGCCCTTGTTTTCCTTCGCGATGCATAAGCCACATTTCTGTGTTACAATGTTAATGGGTATAGCTTTACCTTAGTATTTAATGTTAATGGGTATACCTTTACCTTAGTATTTAATGTTAATGGGTATAGCTTTACATTAGTATTCAGTGTTAATGGGTATAGCTTTACCTTAGTATTTAATGTTAATGGGTATACCTTTACCTTAGTATTTAATGTTAATGGGTATAGCTTTACATTAGTATTCAGTGTTAATGGGTATAGCTTTACCTTAGTATTTAATGTTAATGGGTATAGCTTTACATTAGTATTCAGTGTTAATGGGTATAGCTTTACCTTAGTATTTAATGTTAATGGGTATAGCTTTACCTTAGTATTCAGTGTTAATGGGTATAGCTTTACCTTAGTATTTAATGTTAATGGGTATAGCTTTACCCTAGTATTTAATGTTAATGGGTATAGCTTTACCTTTGTATTTAATGTTAATGGGTATAGCTTTACCTTTGTATTTAATGTTAATGGGTATAGCTTTACCTTAGTATTCAGTGTTAATGGGTATAGCTTTACCTTAGTATTTAATGTTAATGTGTATAGCTTTACCTTTATAGTTAATGTTAATCAAGGGCATGTCACTATATTGTTCTGTTGGCGATAGACTCCACATTTTGATCGTCCATTATAAAATGATTCCGAATAACGATATTAGTTATTGTTGGAAGTAAGGAGAAACGTCCAGAAAATGTTTGGTGGTGCGTTACAGAGAGTATTTAAAACGAAAGTTCTTCACTTCGAGATCAACATTTTCCCGGTAATTGACTTCAAATCAGCATGAAATCCGTCTATTTCTCATGGCAGCGTAGGACACAGCCGGTCGCCTGGTCGCCGAAGGCGACCAAAACCATGATTGGGCGACTAGAAATTGTCAAAAGATGAATAGTTACTAGCCCAAAAATAAATCATGGGGCGAGTACATTATTATTCTCAAAATCGTAGTTTACTCCCATAAATTAACCACCCCATCTTCGGAACACTCATTTTCGGAAATCCTGTACTCTGGGTCCCGCCGTTAAAATTAACGTGCAAGTGCATCAGAATTGACACAGACAGTCAACATGGCGGAAACAAACAAGGTCTGGGGAGTTAAGTAAGTTAACGTATGTATTTTTATAAGTCGTAAGTTTTCTTCGCTGTAAGTTACTATTTATTGGAATTATGGTTGACCGAGTCAGATCTGGTCAGCCAATCAGTGTTGGCATGTGCAGTGCCGTGGGGGTGCGATGGTACGCGGGTAGGAACGTCACTTTTCTAGCCGTCTTCTGCTTTAAAATCTCATCTTGACAAGCAACATACTTAGAAAACGCCTATCTATTACAACGATGGTACCAGCAAGGGCCAAATATATCACGCACGACTACGAATGGAGTGTAGCTCCTTAAATGGTCATTTATTTGCTAGAAATATTGCTCCATCTCCGGTGAAGTCGAAGACAAAAACATTTTTATTGGAATATAACAGATACGATCAAATAAGGATACGCTAGCTACAATGTTTGTCCCATAATATTACTTTGGAGTTATTATTATTTGGCGATGATTCGTTTTTATTGGCTGATAATAAGTTAGTATTTCTAGCTGTACAGAATTATATACTTAAAACTGGCAGATTTTCTATAGCTGAATAATATGACATGTAAACTTGTACAATATATATCTTACCCCAACCACCTTACTCTAAGGAAGTTTAAGCTATTGTTATTTCCATTAATTATTGGTATATATGTATGCGTGTGTTGTGTGTATGAATGGTGTTATCATGTACTGAATATGTTAGTTGCTGTTTAGTATACTTGGTGATAGGTTTACATAAGTGTCTGTGATAATTGTTCCTATTTCCTTTTGTCTTCTCTGTTCATTTTAATAACATGCTTGAACTGAAATAAAAGAAAGTTTAAACTAAATCAGCATTAAACTCAGAGATATCACGTTATACATCACAAAATATTCGGCTGTGACTCGGGACAAAATGTATCGACTAACTTGGTCTTTATTTGACAGATCCAATACAGTTTAGTTCGGTACCATAATAACGGTAATAACGTCACAAAGATTGACAAACATATAGAAAAACAAATACGGACGTAACCAGAGAGACAGATACAATGTACCACGAACGTCATTTAAACACTTACAAAATACGGATATTTAGAAGGACATACATTTAGAAAGCCGTTTCTTCGGCAGATGAACGCCAATAAAAACACACTCCTAAAAATAAACACACGGAAAGAAAGATGCGTGGATCGACATATATTAAGACAAACAGATACATTAAAAGGTAATAGGGTAGGGATTTCTTTTTAGGAAGAAGGAGCTGGTTGATACCTGCTTGTGAAATAGAGAGGTGTCATAAAGACACTTACGATTTGCGGCGCGTTTGAATTGGACGTTTAAGTGCATTCGAGTGATTTAGAATTGTTACGGTTGGAGGTAAAAACTATAAGGTCGGCCAGAGTACCAGAAACATACGTAATTGTTTGGCCTGTAAGCATCAGTTTAACTACTAAGTAGCATTCTCGAGTCCTGCTAGGTGATGCATTGCAATATGTTACTGGGGGACGATGCAATGATGAAAGCAAAATAACATTGGGTCAGGTTTGCGACTTATATGAAAAGTGCAAATGAAGTAATCATTTGAGAGGAAACAGTAACATGATATTGGCATGTTACTACACGTCCAGCAGTGACGAAGCTTTTTTTATCAGAATCCTTTCGCTAAACATATGTTGCCCAACGCAGATTTATTCGCCAAAATTGCCTTTCCCAAATTTCCTACGGTTGTTTTACCAGGATGTGTTACCATATAGGTTTATTCATATTGTCTACCTCGGTTTGTATTACATTATACTCAGATTGTCTTACTCAGTTGGTATTACATTATACTCAGATTGTCTTACTCAGTTTGCATTACATTATACTCAGACTGTCTTACTCAGTTTGTATTACATTATACTCAGATTGTCTTACTCAGTTGGTATTACATTATACTCAGATTATCTACTTCGGTTTGTATTACATTATACTCATATAGTCTTACTCAGTTTGTATTACATAATACTCAAATTGTCTTACTCAGTTTGTATAACATTATACTTAGATTGTCTTACTCGGTTTGTATTATATTATACTCAGATTGTCTTACTTAGTTTGTATTACATTATACTCAAATTGTCTTATTCGGTTTGTATTACATTATATCAAGATTGTCTTACTCAGTTTGTATTACATGATACTCAGATTGTCGTACTCAGTTTGTATTACATGATACTCAGATTGTCGTACTCAGTTTGTATTACATGATACTCAGATTGTCTTACTCAGTTTGTATTACATTATACTCAGTTTGTCTTACTCAGTTTGTATTACATTATACTCAGATTGTGTAACTCAATTTATATTATATTAGACTCAGATAGTCTTACTCAGTTTGTATTATATTATACTCAGATTGTCTTACTTAGTTTGTATTACATTATACTCAGATTGTGTAACTCAATTTATATTATATTAGACTCAGATAGTCTTACTCAGTTTGTATTATATTATACTCAGATTGTCTTACTTAGTTTGTATTACATTATACTCAAATTGTCTTATTCGGTTTGTATTACATTATATCAAGATTGTCTTACTCAGTTTGTATTACATTATACTCAGTTTGTCTTACTCAGTTTGTATTACATTATCCTCAGATTGTCTTACTCAGTTTGTATTACATGATACTCAGATTGCCTTACTCGGTTTGTATTACATGATACTCAGATTGTCGTACTCAGTTTGTATTACATGATACTCAGATTGTCGTACTCAGTTTGTATTACATGATACTCAGATTGCCTTACTCGGTTTGTATTACATGATACTCAGATTGTCGTACTCAGTTTGTATTACATGATACTCAGATTGTCTTACTCGGTTTGTATTACATAATACTCAGATTGTCCTACTCGGTTTGTATTACATAATACTCAGATTGTCCTACTCGGTTTGTATTACATTATACTCAGATTGGCTTACTCGGTTGTATTACATTATACTCAGACTGTCTTACTCAGTTTAAATTACATTATACTCATATAGTCTTACTCAGTTTGTATTACATAATACTCAAATTGTATTACTCAGTTTGTATAACATTATACTTAGATTGTCTTACTCGGTTTGTATTATATTTACTCAGATTGTCTTACTTAGTTTGTATTACATTATACTCAGATTGTCTAACTCAATTTATATTATATTAGTCTCAGATTGTCTTACTCAGTTTGTATTACATGATACTCAGATTGCCTTACTCGGTTTGTATTACATGATACTCAGATTGTCTTACTCAGTTTGTATGACATTATACTCACATTGTCTTACTCAGTTGGGATTCATTATAATCAGATTGCCTTCTCAATTTGTATTACATTATATCCAGATTGGCTTAATCGGTTTGTATTATATTATACTCAGATTGTCTTACTCAGTTTGTATGACATTATACTCACATTGTCTTACTCAGTTGGGATTCATTATAATCAGATTGCCTTCTCAATTTGTATTACATTATATCCAGATTGGCTTAATCGGTTTGTATTATATTATACTCAGATTGTCTTACTCAGTTTGCATTACATTATACTCAGACTGTCTTACTCAGTTTGTATTACATTATACTCAGTTTGTCTTACTCAGTTTGTATTACATTATCCTCAGATTGTCTTACTCAGTTTGTATTACATTATACTCAGACTGTCTTACTCAGTTTGTATTACATTATACTCAGATTGTCTTATTCGGTTTGTATTACATTATATCAAGATTGTCTTACTCAGTTTGTATTACATTATACTCAGTTTGTCTTACTCAGTTTGTATTACATTATCCTCAGATTGTCTTACTCAGTTTGTATTATATTATACTCAGATTGTCTTACTTAGTTTGTATTACATTATACTCAGATTGTGTAACTCAATTTATATTATATTAGACTCAGATAGTCTTACTCAGTTTGTATTATATTATACTCAGATTGTCTTACTTAGTTTGTATTACATTATACTCAGATTGTGTAACTCAATTTATATTATATTAGACTCAGATAGTCTTACTCAGTTTGTATTATATTATACTCAGGTTGTCTTACTCGGTTTGTATTACATTATACTCAGATTAGCCTACTCGGTTTGTATTACATGATACTCAGATTGTCTTACTCGGTTTGTATTACATTATACTCAGATTGGCTTACTCGGTTGTATTACATTATACTCAGACTGTCTTACTCAGTTTGTATTACATTATACTCAGATTGTCTTACTCGGTTTGTATTACATGATACTCAGATTGTCTTACTCAGTTTGTATGACATTATACTCACATTGTCTTACTCAGTTGGTATTCATTATAATCAGATTGCCTTCTCAATTTGTATTACATTATATCCAGATTGTCTTAATCGGTTTGTATTATATTATACTCAAATTGTCTTACTCAGTTTGTATTACACTAAACTCAGCTTGTCCTGATTCGATTGTGGACTCGGATCGCCTACTTAAATAATAATATCCAGATTGTTTTAAATTATCTTACTCAGATTGTCCTATCGAATATAATCTATATTTTCTTACTCAGATGTCGTATCCAGGCTCAATACATTTCAGCATTGTATTGTTTGTTTTTATCTAAATTCTATTTTCTATTCATAATAGGAAAGGGGCACGAATGATCTCCCTTTAGTCACGCCTTTGTCGTCAGTATACAGTCTACATGTACAGACATGACATAATTGATGACAGAAAGGGTAATAACTCTGTATATATACTTATATGGATACAGGTCTCTATTACAGTATAAGACATTGCCATCCCAATAGGTACTCATATATAGAATGGCTGTTGTAGGTGACAGGGTATATATCTGTATGATGTCTGTCCTGGATATAGTGATGGGCTGACAGACTAATTAACGGTCAGACTGTTAACATAGTGTCCACTCCGACGGAACATTTAGGGACTTTATATAATGAAACTTTACTTTGCAAATATAAAGCGATGTTCCATCCTTTAACGTATCATATGAAACTGTCATTAAGAACATACTGTTGTTTATTTGTGTCAATATTATTTGTATTCTATGCAATTAATTCGTATTGGTAATTTGGCTACATGACAGTGTAATGGTGGTACATTACAGAGTAATATGTAAGATTGGAGGGCCTCCTGACTGCGGCAGAGTCTCGGTCCCTGTATCTGGATACTATATACTTGATTCCAGGGTGTGTACTATACACTGGGATACTAAAAAGGTATATTTGGTTCTGGGATACCATACTCGAGTCCGAGAAACTATACATGACTCCAGATTACTTTATGTACATGTATACTAAAATTGACACCGGAACATTAGAATTTACTCCGGAATAATACAACTGACTCCATGATATTAAAATTGACTCCGGGAGACTAGTATTGACTTCAGGGATACTTAAATTTACTCCTGAATACTTGAATTTACTCCACAATACTAGAACTGACTCCGGGATACTATAATTGACTCCACAATACTAGAACTGACTCCGGGATACTATAATTGACTCCACAATACTAGAACTGACTCCGGGATACTATAACTGACTCCACAATACTAGAACTGACTCCGGGATACTATAATTGACTCCGGAATACTTGAATTGACTCCACAATACTAGAACTGACTTCAGGATACTATAATTGACTCCGGAATACTAGAATTGACAAATATATATACTAAAATTGACTCCGGAATACTAAACCTGACAAATATCTATGCTAAAATTGACTCCGGTATACTAAAATTGACCCGGGGATACTAGAATTGACTCTGGAATACAAAAATTGACTCCGGGATACTAAAATTGACTCCAGAATACTCAAACTTACTCCGGTATAATATAATCGACTTCGGAATACTAAAATTGACTCCGGTATATTAAAGTTGACTCCAGAATACTCAAACTTACTCTGGTATAATATAATCGACTTCGGAATACTAAAATTGACTCCGAAAATTGACTTCAGATTACTTCAATTGACTCCGAAATACAAAAATTGACTCCGGAATACTGGAATTGTCTCCGGCATACCTTACT
>NW_018403958.1:0-113 GCF_002113885.1 Mizuhopecten yessoensis
AGGTGTATTGTATCGGGTGTAGATGTAGATGTATGGTATCGGGTGCAGATGTAGACGTATGGTATCGGGTGTAAATGTAGGTGTATGGTATCGGGTGTAGATGTAGGTGTATT
>NW_018403958.1:3751-3821 GCF_002113885.1 Mizuhopecten yessoensis
AGGTGTAGATGTAGACGTATGGTAACGGGTGTAGATGTAGATGTATGGTATCGGGTGTAGATGTAGACGT
>NW_018403959.1:0-113 GCF_002113885.1 Mizuhopecten yessoensis
TTATTGAGGGCGTAAACAATTAAGACCACCAAACACTGACAACAGGGTACTGCCTTATTAGTATAGATAGAACTAAAGAGCGCGGACGTAAACAATGAAGACCACCAAACACT
>NW_018403959.1:5044-5232 GCF_002113885.1 Mizuhopecten yessoensis
CTAGAGAACTATTTAGTGCGTGCTTTAACAATGAAGATCATCAAACACTGACAACAGAGTACTGCCTTAATAGTATCGAGATAACTAAATAGCGCAGACGTAAACAATGAAGACCACCAAACACTAACAACAGAGTACTGCATCAAAAGTATAGAGAGAACTATTTATTGAGGGCGTAAACAATTAAG
>NW_018403960.1:0-113 GCF_002113885.1 Mizuhopecten yessoensis
TTATACCCACTCAACATAACAGACGTCAACGTAACGTTATACCCAATTAACATACAGACGTCAACGTGATGTTATACCCACTCAACATAACAGACGTCAATGTAACGTTATAC
>NW_018403960.1:730-2898 GCF_002113885.1 Mizuhopecten yessoensis
AACGTAATACCCACTCAACATAGCATATGTCAATATAACGTTACACCCACTCAATATAACATATCTATATCAATATGACGATATACCAACTCAACATAACAGACGTAAATTTAACGTTATGCCCACTCAACATAACAGGCGTCAACGTAACGTTATACCCACTCAACATTCCATTTCTATATCAACATGACGATATACCCACTCAAGATAACAGACGTCAACGTAACGTTATACCCACTCAACATAATGGAGGTCAACGTAACGTTATACCTACTCAACATAACAGACGTCAACGTAACGTTATACCCACTCAACATAACAGATCTATATCAACATGACGATATACCACCTCAACAAAACAGACATTAATGTAACGTTTTACCCACTCAACATAACAGACGTCAACGTAATGTTATACCCACTCCACATAACAGATTTATATCAACATGACCAACGTAACGTTCAACATAACAGACGTTAATGTAACGTTATACCCACTCAACATAACAGATCTATATCAACATATCTATATTAACATGACGATATACCAACTCAACATAACAGACATTAATGTAACGTTTTACCCACTCAACACAACAGACGTCAACGTAATGTTATACCCACTCCATATAACAGATTTATATCAACATGACGATATACCCACTCAACATAACAGTCGTCAACGTAACGTTATACCCACTCAACATAACATATCTATATCAACATGACGATATACCCACTCAACATAACAGTCGTCAACGTAACGTTATACCCACTCAACATAACAGACGTAAATGTAACGTTATACCAACTCAAAATAATAGACGTCAACGTAACGTTATACCCACTCAACATAACAGATCTATATCAACATGACGATATACTAACTCAACAAAACAGACATTAATGTAACGTTTTACCCACTCAACATAACAGACGTCAACGTAACGTTATACCCACTCCACATAACAGAT
This sequence comes from Mizuhopecten yessoensis, assembly GCF_002113885.1. NCBI lineage: Eukaryota > Metazoa > Mollusca > Bivalvia > Pectinida > Pectinidae > Mizuhopecten > Mizuhopecten yessoensis. Next base: position 1,705 of record NW_018403960.1, read on the forward strand.
CTATATCAACATGACGATATACCCACTCAACATAAGAGACGTAAATGTAACGTTATACCAACTCAACATAACAGACGTCAGCGTAACGTTATACCCACTCAACATAACAGACGATAATGTAACGTTATACCCACTCAATATTACAGACGTCAACCTAACGTTATACACACTCAACATAACATATGTCAATGTAACGTTATACACACTCAACATAACAGATCTATATCAACATGACGATATACTAACTCAACAAAACAGACATTANTATACCCACTCAACATAACAGATCTATATCAACATGACGATATACCCACTCAACATAACAGACGTTAATGTAACGTTATACCCACTCAACATAACAGATCTATTTCAACATGACGATATACCCACTTAACATAACAGATCTATATCAACATGACGATATACCCACTCAACATAACAGACGTTAATGTAACGTTATACCCACTCAATATTACAGACGTCAACCTAACGTTATACACACTCAACATAACATATGTCAATGTAACGTTATACACACTCAGCATAACAGATCTATATCAACATGACGATATACCCACACAACATAACAGACGTTAATGTAACGTTATACACACTCAACATAACATGTCAATGTAACGTTATACACACTCAACATAACATATCTTTATCAACGTAACGTTATACCCACTCAACATAACAGATCTATATCAACATGACGATATACCCACTCAAAATAACAGACGTCAACGTAACGTTATACCAACTCAAAAAATCAGACGATAATGTAACGTTATACCCACTCAACATAACAGGCGTCAACGTAACGTTATACACACTCAAGATAACAGACGTCAACCTAACGTTATACACACTCAACATAACATATGTCAATGTAACGTTATACACACTCAACATAACAGATCTATTTCAACATGACGATATACCCACTCAACATAACAGACGTTAATGTAACGTTATACACACTCTACATAACATATATATATCAACGTAACGTTATACCCACTCAACATAACAGATCTATATCAACATGACGTTATACCACTCAAAATAACAGACGATAATGTAACGTTATGCCCACTCAACATTACAGACGTCAACGTAACGTTATACACTCTCAACTTAACATATGTCAACGTAACGTTATACCCTCTCAACATAACAGACGTCAACATA
>NW_018403961.1:0-113 GCF_002113885.1 Mizuhopecten yessoensis
TAATAATACAAGATGTTGTATTACCTGGTCGCAGGACATATTATTGGCTGTAATCTGCGGACAAATATGAAAGTAGTCGAAATTAAACAAGAATGGAATTTACACATTTTGTA
>NW_018403961.1:2348-2718 GCF_002113885.1 Mizuhopecten yessoensis
GTGTCATCATTTTGTTCTCTGTCTTTTTTTATTATAGCCATAAGGTTCACGTTTATGTGAAGAAACTTGAAGATTTATTCGTTTTATGATTCGAAAAAAATAATTGCATATTGAGAACAATTTGCAGTAAATATAACACAATACCACACATATTTGGTATCTCAAATTGGTCGACACTATTTAGTGTACAACAAAGCTTTACGGTGACTTTAGCACGAATAAAATATTTCCATCCGTTCAGCATTTCTCCTTGACAATATCATTTATTGTGCAGGTCTCGTTCTTATCTTTGCATAATATTCATGTTACTACTTACAGAACAGGCATTATCTGTCAGTGATGATATTCCAGAAAGCAAAACAAAGAAAAG
>NW_018403961.1:2774-5434 GCF_002113885.1 Mizuhopecten yessoensis
TTAACGACTTTATTTTCAGTAAATCTCAACACTAATACTATTCAATTGCTTTTTTTGGAAAATAAATCAAAGGACAAAGAACACAAATATTTGTTTCTATTTCTAAAAAGAAAATAAAAATATGTTCGCCCTACTTATTGGTAATAAGGTAGAAAGGGCATATCTCCTTGACAATATCATTGTTGTCAAGGTCTCATTCTTTTGTGTTTATAGTATTCATGTAAATACTTACAGATCAAGAAATATCTAGAAGTGATCATGTTCCAAAAGACAAAGCAAAGAAAAGTAAATTTGTAGTTTATTTATAACGTGCTGAAACATATGACTAGACGAATACATAGTGTTATATAATAGTATTAATCTAAGCTCCGTTTTACAATACATATGCATGGTATTCAGAAAACAATGTTTAGAGAATGTATAAAGTTGATTAATTAGCGGGTTCTGGTAGCTTAATAGTTTTCACAGTTTACAAAGCTGTTAACTAATGTGACATTTGAATAGCCCTAAAGGCAGAGAGTTTTTTTATTAATATTTTCATTAAATCGCACTGAAATATTTTGAAATCTACTACAATTTAATACAGTGTGGAATTAATCTTGTATGTCAGTGGAGTAACAAGTCTAACAATGACTTTGTCCTCTTGGAGAACATTTCTATGTGTTCCAGTCTCAATGAATGTGAAGACATTGGTAAGACATATTCTATTGTAACGTTTTCCACCCCGTCGCCGTATTTCTGGCCAATATGTTGTGGTGGTAACACTTAATGGGAGAAATAGGGAAACAGAGCGGGTTACATAAATTCAGGTTCGCTCCTGTCAAGCATCATGGAAGTTAAAAGAAGTTGACAAGCACTTGAATACAAATACTTAGTTCATTTAATGTTGAAGAATGGATAATATTATTTACAAAAGAATGTGATAATCGTTACCGCAACGTAAACACTATTAACGGTATTTTGGGGAGAATTCGGTAGTCTGAAATCTCAGAATATAGTAACTTATCTTTAGCACGAGTTGCTTCCCTTGGATCATGAATTACAATCAACTTCATTATAAATAGTATTTAATCATTCTTGAGTATGATAGTTTTCCTTCTTGAGTCATATCGTCTGCTTTTGAGAGTATCCCATAATGCATCACGCCCATTATGGTTGCGAAGGAAAACACATATCCTCATCTGCCGTACGTATCTCAAATACCCAAGACATCGGCAATACTAATTATTGCACTAGCTTTGGTGGTAGAGACGACATTTCTGATGTGTCTGGTGTGTAGAGCGTAAGTCAGGAAGCGTCCGAAGTGTAAAGCATCTTTGTATATGTTCATATTCATATGGTAGGCTATTTAAAGTACAGCCTACAATTTAACTGTAGTCAAATCCTATTGTTCGCTATCGGACACCATCGTGATGATGAATTATAATAAGCATTTTGTTTATGATAAATTTATCATAAATATTAATACATATTTTCAGATCACGGAGTACAAGTTTATCAGGTGAAATGCAACCGAGGGCGTTTTCCTCTGCTGGCATACCACTGCAACCTTGCCATGGATGTCGAGATTATTTGATAGCTATTCTTAGTTCCTCTGTCCATGCTTACAAATCAAATGTATGTGTTAGTAATTGGTCAACACACATGTTGACTACCTGCTTGTATTCCATATAAACAAAGTTTTTAAACTCTTATTGTAAACTTACACGCGGTAGAAACGTGTACAATTTAAGATACATGTTTTTATAACTACATTGTGGTACTCACCTTTTCATAGCGTATGTATGATAATTTAAATCGCAAAAAGTATTATGGCGAGGAAGATGTGTTGCCAAGACACAGAAACTAGAATGCTCCAGCATGTAACACTCTAGATAGAACACAAAGTTCATACAAGATTACTCAAAAAAGGGCGGACAGATAAAAATGAAAAAAAAAAAATGAAAGAGGAAAAATATAAACCATTTCATCAATTCCTATTAGAAATCAGGTGTTAAGATTATGATTTATTTAAGGTAATGAAAGACTTACAAGAGGCAGATTGTTGAGAGACATTGGAGAATCATCAAACAATTGGCGTTACGATCTACGTTCAAATAAAGGTTAGACTAATTGACAAGTTAACCAGAGGTTATACGACCCGACTATCTAGTTTTCATTTTTCTGTTACTTTAAAAGCTTGTGTTTTATGCAGATATAAATGAAATGTTCCTTACTTTATTTGAAGGAACAAATATCAAAATTCGCATTTATTATATTATCACAGTTGTGCCTTGATTCGAGTCATGCAATCATTGAATCAAAGACAATCCCTCACAAACTGACGATATTGAATTGCTTATAACTTAACATATAAAGCTGAAAGGAGTATGCTATATGTAAAAGTTGTCGTAAGAAAATTATTCAGTTTTTGTTTGTTTGATATCAATATATGTATATTCACAGATTACAGATCGCGAGTTTATCAGTTGAAATGCGGCCGAGACTGTTTTCCCCTATTAGACTACCACTGTAGTCTGGCCAACGATATTGCTACTAAATATGAAAAGGTGAAACACTTCCTCTCTGGAACAGAACGAGCTGTGGTATTACCAAATATCTTGCAGACAAAAGAATTGCTGTTTACTGTAGTGACAAACGGTGAAATCAAGGAAGATCTT
>NW_018403962.1:0-113 GCF_002113885.1 Mizuhopecten yessoensis
TGTTTTGTATATTTTCTGTCCGTCACAACTATATTATACACGCGTATGGTATGTTTTCTATCCATCAAACATATGTTTTACACTTGTTTTGTATATTGTCTGTCCGTCACAAC
>NW_018403962.1:2170-20338 GCF_002113885.1 Mizuhopecten yessoensis
GTCACAACTTTATTTTACACGTGTGCGTTACACGTACGTTTTACATGTGTCTGGTACATATGTGTGCTATCAGTCATGTGATAGTAGAGGGTTGTCATTACAACACAAAACGTTTGACAATAAACATTGTATCGGTGATTCCAGAAACATTTACCATCATAGAAATCAGCTGTATTAGAATGATGTACAGCTGATACTGGTCGTGGATTATGTAACCTGTTTGAGACCGAATCTTGTTTGCTGATAGGTCTAGGTTACAAAATATCCTTCACTTAAAATATATGACATACATAATATATATGTCATAACAACAGCAATATTATAATATAGGTAATATCCGTACGATTGAATATATATACGTAAGTAGTTCTCTAAACTTTGATATTTTCATATTATCTGTTAATTGATTTACTTGGGGAAAATAGTATAGATGACAAAGCTATTAATGGTGGACGAGACACGTGCGTTGGTTCTGTTTGGGATCTAGGGAGGCGACAGAACGTTAAAGGTGGACGAGACACGTGCGTTGGGTCTGTTTGGGATCTAGGGAGGCGAAAGAACGTTAAAGGTGGACGAGACACGTGCGTTGGGTCTGTTTGGGATCTAGGGAGGCGAAAGAACGTTAAAGGTGGACGAGACACGTGCGTTGGTTCGGTTTGGGATCTAGGGAGGCGACAGAACGTTAAAGGTGGACGCGACACGTGCGTTGGTTCTGTTTGGGATCTAGGGAGGCGACAGAACGTTAAGTGTTGACGAGACACGTGAGTTGGATCTGTTTGGGATCTAGGGAGGCGACAGAACGTTAAACGTGGACGAGACACGTGTGTTGGATCTATTTGGGATCTAGGGAGGCGACAGAACGTTAAAGGTTGACGAGACACGTGCGTTGGTTCTGTTTGGGATCTAGGGAAGCGACAGAACGTTAAATGTTGACGAGACACGTGAGTTGGATCTGTTTGGGATCTAGGGAGGCGACATAACGTTAAATGTCGACGAGACACGTGCGTTGGTTCTGTTTGGGATGATCTAGGGAGTCGACAGAACGTTAAATGTTGACGAGACACGTGCGTTGGATCTGTTTGGGATCTAGGGAGGCGACAGAACGTTAAGTGTTGACGAGACACGTGAGTTGGATCTGTTTGGGATCTAGGGAGGCGACATAACGTTAAATGTCGACGAGACACGTGCGTTGGTTCTGTTTGGGATCAAGGGAGGTGACAGAACGTTAAAGGTGGACGAGACACGTGCGTTGGTTCTGTTCGGGATCTAGGGAGGCGACAGAACGTTAAATGTTGACGAGACACGTGAGTTGGATCTGTTTGGGATCTAGGGAGGCGACAGAACGTTAAATGTCGACGAGACACGTGCGTTGGTTCTGTTTGGGATGATCTAGGGAGGCGACAGAACGTTAAATGTTGACGAGACACGTGCGTTGGTTCTGTTTGGGATCTAGGGAAGCGACAGAACGTTAAATGTTGACGAGACACGTGAGTTGGATCTGTTTGGGATCTAGGGAGGCCACAGAACGTTAAAGGTGGACGAGACACGTGCGTTGGGTCTGTTTGGGATCTAGGGAGGCGACAGAACGTTAAACGTGGACGAGACACGTGTGTTGGTTCTGTTTGGGATCTAGGGAGGCGACAGAACGTTAAAGGTTGACGGTTACATTAGTGATAAGTAAGCTCGACGTAACCCTTGATATTCATAAAAAGGTTTAAAAAATTAGGTACGGGCGGGGATCCAGCAATTGGTGAAGAGGAGTCACGGGACGAAGCAAGAATGACTTAATTTAAGCGCCATTATACAATTACTTTTGGCGTCTACTTTGTCTGTATGTCCGCAAAAACTCCGTTTAGAGAGGAAGAATAGCAACAAGTGACGAGAATCACGGGGAGGGGGACTAAAGGAAATCTACATTTAATAGAGAAAAGAATGAATGGATCGATTCAAACAACCCAGTCCACAGATCAGTATAAATACACTCTGAGAGCATCATTTCCGGTGATAATTGACACCATATTGGAGTCTACCTGTTAGACTGTGGAGGAACAGGGCGGCTGTCCATAGAGCTCCTGTGTAACTCGTAATGAGTGGAATAACTGAAACCATGCATTTTTTGTCTTCGCGGTCCGATAGTTCATCACCCATTTCGATATTTTACGTGAGATTGTGTGCATTTTTCCTCATTCCAGGCTTTGCCTCCGTGACCACGGCCCAGCGCAGTTTTCCAGGGATCGATACAGTTTAGTGATTATAATGTACTGCTGTCTTGTTTGTTAGCAAACACTATGACGCTCTAATGTAGCAAAGTCCCTAACCAATGTGTGTTTGTTTTAGAAAGTAAACTACCGGCAGACCTTTCCTTTGATTTTTTTTTACCACGGGAAAATATATTGCAAGGAAACCAAACAGTCTCCTTCTAATGGTCATGGTTATGACAGAACATTCACTAAAATCTATAGTCTACTTTCGATATCGGCGTAATGGTTAATATCCTATAAAAGTCACCGAGTTCATGTAAACAGCGACTCTAAATAACATGTACATGGCAATTATGTGTTCAGCACAAACACAACAGTTTATTCAGAAGCCAGTGGTTGTCAATGGCGTGTAAATAGGAAATACACGGACACCGCTGTGTTCAACACAGAACAGCCTGGGCCTGTGAAAAGGGGGCGCTCACGAGAAATACGTCACGCGCCTGAATAATATTTATTATTCCGTGTGTAATCGATGGAGGGGCACCCGCGGATTTCCAACAAACAACTGAAAGGTTTCACACATTGATGTATATACCTCGTCAATAGAAGTTTTTGCTAACGGAAACTAGCACCAAGTAACGAGATGGAGTCAAAACCACATCTGTTAAGTCGATCAGTGTATTCAGGTGGTTTCACGATATTAATATGTTTTGATTTCTTTTCTTAAACTTGGTGAATATGTCAGAAAGTTCTAAATTTATCATGCGTATAAGAAACAATTGTCGTTATAACATACACTTGGTGTTTTTTTTATATTTGCTTGCTTTATTTCTGCTAAACAGTACTTTTGAGAATTAATGTCTCATTTGCTCCCCAAAATCTTGGCAAGAACAACCGTGGCTGTAACAAAAAAGCAAACACAAAATCGATTGAACTAGGGCAAACTATAGAAAACACTGGGATTAAACAAGGGCAAACTATAGACAATACAAGAATTAAACTAGGGCAAACTTTAGACAATACAAGGATTATAATAGGGCAAACTATAGACAATACAAGGATTAAACTAGGGCAAACTATAGACAATACAAGAATTAAACTAGGGCAAACTATAGACAATACAAGGATTAAACTAGGGCAAACTTTAGACAATACAAGGATTATACTAGGGCAAATTATAGACAATACAAGAATTAAACTAGGGCAAACTATAGACAACACAGGGATTATACTAGGGCAAACTATAGACAATACAATGATTATACTAGGGCAAACTATAGACAATACAAGAATTAAACTAGGGCAAACTATAGACAATACAAGGATTATAATAGGGCAAACTATAGACCATACAAGGATTAAACTAGAGCAAACTATAGACAATACAACGATTAAACTAAAGTAAACTATAAACCATACAAGGATTAAACTAGGGCAAACTATAGACAATAAAGGGATTAATCTAAAGCAAACTATAGACAATACAAGGATTAAACTAAAGCAAACTATAGACAACAAAAGGATTAAACTAAAGCAAACTATAGAAAATACAAGCATTAAACTAGGGCAAACTATAGACAATGCAAGGATTAAACTAAAGTAAACTTTAAACCATACAAGGATTAAACTAAAGTAAACTATAGACCATACAAGGATTAAACTAGGGCAAACTATAGACTATAAAGGGATTAAACTAGGGAAAACTCTAGACAATACAAGGATTAAACTAGGGCAAACTATAGACAATACAAGAATTAAACTAGGGCAAACTATAAACAAAACAATGATTAAACTAGGGCAAACTATAGACAATAAAAGGATTAAAAAAGGGCAAACTATAGACAATACAAGGGTTAAACTATGGCAAACTATAGACAAAACAAGGATTAAACAAGAGCAAACTATTGACAATACAAGGATTATACCAGGGCAAACTATAGACAACACTTGGATTAAACTAGTGCAAACTATAGACAATAAAAGGATTAAACTAGGGCAAACTATAAACAATACAAGGGTTAAACTAGGGCAAACTATAGACAATACAAGGATTAAACAAGGGCAAACTATAGACAATAAAAGGATTATACTAGGGCAAACTATAGACAACACTGGGATTAAACTAGGGCAAACTATAGACAACACAAGGATTAAACAAGGGCAAACTATAGACAACACTGGAATTAAACTAGGACAAACTATAGACAATAAAAGGATTAAACTAGGGCAAACTATAGACAATACAAGGATTAAACAAGGGCAAACTATAGACAATACAAGGATTATACTAGGGCAAACTATAGACAACACTGGGATTAAACTAGGGCAAACTATAGACAACACAAGGATTAAACAAGGGCAAACTATAGACAACACTGGAATTAAACTAGGACAAACTATAGACAATAAAAGGATTAAACTAGGGCAAACTATAGACAATACAAGGATTAAACAAGGGCAAACTATAGACAATACAAGGATTAAACTAGGGCAAACTATAGACAATACAAGGATTAAACTAGGGCAAACTATAGACAATACAAGGATTAAACTAGGGCAAACTATAGACAATACAAGGATTAAACTAGGGCAAACTATAGACAATACAAGGATTAAACTAGGGCAAACTATAGACAATACAAGGATTAAACTAGGGCAAACTATAGACAATACAAGGATTAAACTAGGGCAAACTATAGACAATACAAGGATTAAACTAGGGCAAACTATAGACAATACAAGGATTAAACTAGGGCAAACTATAGACAATACAAGGATTAAACTAGGGCAAACTATAGACAATACAAGGATTAAACTAGGGCAAACTATAGACAATACAAGGATTAAACTAGGGCAAACTATAGACAATACAAGGATTAAACTAGGGCAAACTATAGACAATACAAGGATTAAACTAGGGCAAACTATAGACAATACAAGGATTAAACTAGGGCAAACTATAGACAATACAAGGATTAAACTAGGGCAAACTATAGACAATACAAGGATTAAACTAGGGCAAACTATAGACAATACAAGGATTAAACTAGGGCAAACTATAGACAATACAAGGATTAAACTAGGGCAAACTATAGACAATACAAGGATTAAACTAGGGCAAACTATAGACAATACAAGGATTAAACTAGGGCAAACTATAGACAATACAAGGATTAAACTAGGGCAAACTATAGACAATACAAGGATTAAACTAGGGCAAACTATAGACAATACAAGGATTAAACTAGGGCAAACTATAGACAATACAAGGATTAAACTAGGGCAAACTATAGACAATACAAGGATTAAACTAGGGCAAACTATAGACAATACAAGGATTAAACTAGGGCAAACTATAGACAATACAAGGATTAAACTAGGGCAAACTATAGACAATACAAGGATTAAACTAGGGCAAACTATAGACAATACAAGGATTAAACTAGGGCAAACTATAGACAATACAAGGATTAAACTAGGGCAAACTATAGACAATACAAGGATTAAACTAGGGCAAACTATAGACAATACAAGGATTAAACTAGGGCAAACTATAGACAATACAAGGATTAAACTAGGGCAAACTATAGACAATACAAGGATTAAACTAGGGCAAACTATAGACAATACAAGGATTAAACTAGGGCAAACTATAGACAATACAAGGATTAAACTAGGGCAAACTATAGACAATACAAGGATTAAACTAGGGCAAACTATAGACAATACAAGGATTAAACTAGGGCAAACTATAGACAATACAAGGATTAAACTAGGGCAAACTATAGACAATACAAGGATTAAACTAGGGCAAACTATAGACAATACAAGGATTAAACTAGGGCAAACTATAGACAATACAAGGATTAAACTAGGGCAAACTATAGACAATACAAGGATTAAACTAGGGCAAACTATAGACAATACAAGGATTAAACTAGGGCAAACTATAGACAATACAAGGATTAAACTAGGGCAAACTATAGACAATACAAGGATTAAACTAGGGCAAACTATAGACAATACAAGGATTAAACTAGGGCAAACTATAGACAATACAAGGATTAAACTAGGGCAAACTATAGACAATACAAGGATTAAACTAGGGCAAACTATAGACAATACAAGGATTAAACTAGGGCAAACTATAGACAATACAAGGATTAAACTAGGGCAAACTATAGACAATACAAGGATTAAACTAGGGCAAACTATAGACAATACAAGGATTAAACTAGGGCAAACTATAGACAATACAAGGATTAAACTAGGGCAAACTATAGACAATACAAGGATTAAACTAGGGCAAACTATAGACAATACAAGGATTAAACTAGGGCAAACTATAGACAATACAAGGATTAAACTAGGGCAAACTATAGACAATACAAGGATTAAACTAGGGCAAACTATAGACAATACAAGGATTAAACTAGGGCAAACTATAGACAATACAAGGATTAAACTAGGGCAAACTATAGACAATACAAGGATTAAACTAGGGCAAACTATAGACAATACAAGGATTAAACTAGGGCAAACTATAGACAATACAAGGATTAAACTAGGGCAAACTATAGACAATACAAGGATTAAACTAGGGCAAACTATAGACAATACAAGGATTAAACTAGGGCAAACTATAGACAATACAAGGATTAAACTAGGGCAAACTATAGACAATACAAGGATTAAACTAGGGCAAACTATAGACAATACAAGGATTAAACTAGGGCAAACTATAGACAATACAAGGATTAAACTAGGGCAAACTATAGACAATACAAGGATTAAACTAGGGCAAACTATAGACAATACAAGGATTAAACTAGGGCAAACTATAGACAATACAAGGATTAAACTAGGGCAAACTATAGACAATACAAGGATTAAACTAGGGCAAACTATAGACAATACAAGGATTAAACTAGGGCAAACTATAGACAATACAAGGATTAAACTAGGGCAAACTATAGACAATACAAGGATTAAACTAGGGCAAACTATAGACAATACAAGGATTAAACTAGGGCAAACTATAGACAATACAAGGATTAAACTAGGGCAAACTATAGACAATACAAGGATTAAACTAGGGCAAACTATAGACAATACAAGGATTAAACTAGGGCAAACTATAGACAATACAAGGATTAAACTAGGGCAAACTATAGACAATACAAGGATTAAACTAGGGCAAACTATAGACAATACAAGGATTAAACTAGGGCAAACTATAGACAATACAAGGATTAAACTAGGGCAAACTATAGACAATACAAGGATTAAACTAGGGCAAACTATAGACAATACAAGGATTAAACTAGGGCAAACTATAGACAATACAAGGATTAAACTAGGGCAAACTATAGACAATACAAGGATTAAACTAGGGCAAACTATAGACAATACAAGGATTAAACTAGGGCAAACTATAGACAATACAAGGATTAAACTAGGGCAAACTATAGACAATACAAGGATTAAACTAGGGCAAACTATAGACAATACAAGGATTAAACTAGGGCAAACTATAGACAATACAAGGATTAAACTAGGGCAAACTATAGACAATACAAGGATTAAACTAGGGCAAACTATAGACAATACAAGGATTAAACTAGGGCAAACTATAGACAATACAAGGATTAAACTAGGGCAAACTATAGACAATACAAGGATTAAACTAGGGCAAACTATAGACAATACAAGGATTAAACTAGGGCAAACTATAGACAATACAAGGATTAAACTAGGGCAAACTATAGACAATACAAGGATTAAACTAGGGCAAACTATAGACAATACAAGGATTAAACTAGGGCAAACTATAGACAATACAAGGATTAAACTAGGGCAAACTATAGACAATACAAGGATTAAACTAGGGCAAACTATAGACAATACAAGGATTAAACTAGGGCAAACTATAGACAATACAAGGATTAAACTAGGGCAAACTATAGACAATACAAGGATTAAACTAGGGCAAACTATAGACAATACAAGGATTAAACTAGGGCAAACTATAGACAATACAAGGATTAAACTAGGGCAAACTATAGACAATACAAGGATTAAACTAGGGCAAACTATAGACAATACAAGGATTAAACTAGGGCAAACTATAGACAATACAAGGATTAAACTAAAGCAAACTATAGACAATACAAGGATTAAACCAGGGCGAACTATAGACAATACAAGGATTATACTAGGGCGAACTATTGACAATTCAAGAATTAAACTAGGGCAAACTATAGACAATAAAGGGATTAAACTAAAGCAAACTATAGACAATACAAGGATTAAACTAGGGCAAACTATAGACAATACAAGGATCAAACTAAAGCAAACTATAGACAATACAAGGATTAAACTATGGCAAACTATAGACAATACAAGGATTAAACTAGGGCAAACTATAGACAATACAAGGATCAAACTAAAGCGAACTATAGACAATACAAGGATTAACCTAGGGCAAACTATAGACAATCCAAGGATTAAACTAGGGCAAAGACAATAAAGGGATTAAACTAAAGCAAACGATAGACAATACAAGGATTAAACCAGGGCGAACTATAGACAATACAAGGATCAAACTAAAGCGAACTATAGACAATACAAGGATTAAACCAGGGCGAACTATAGACAATACAAGGATTATACTAGGGCAAACTAAAGACAATACAAGGATTAAACTAAAGTAAACTATAAACCATACAAGGATTATACTAGGGCAAACTAAAGACAATACAAGGATTAAACTAGGACAAACTATAGACAATACAAGGATTAAACTAAAGTAAACTTTAAACCATACAAGGATTATACTAGGGCAAACTATAGACAATACAAGGATTAAACTAGGGCAAACTATAGACAATACAAGGATGAAACTAGGACAAACTATAGACAATACAAGGATTAACCTAGGGCAAACTATAGACAATAAAGGGATTAAACAAGGGCAAACTATAGACAATACAGAGACTAAACTAAGGCAAACTATAGGCAATACAAGGATTAAACTAGGACAAACTATAGACAATACAAGGATGAAACTAGGACAAACTATAGACAATACAAGGATGAAACTAGGACAAACTATAGACAATACAAGGATTAACCTAGGGCAAACTATAGACAATAAAGGGATTAAACAAGGGCAAACTATAGACAATAAAGGGATTAAACAAGGGCAAACTATAGCCAATACAGAGACTAAACTAAAGCAAACTATAGACAATACAAGGTTTAAACTAGGACAAACTATAGACAATACAAGGATTAAACTAAAGTAAACTATAAACCATACAAGGATTATACTAGGGCAAACTATAGACAATACAAGGATTAAACTAAAGTAAACTATAAACCATACAAGGATTATACTAGGGCAAACTATAGACAATAAAGGGATTAAACTAAAGCAAACTATAGACAATGCAAGGATTAAACTAGGGCAAACTATAGACAATAAAGGGATTAAACAAGGGCAAACTATAGACAAAACAGAGACTAAACTAAGGCAAACTAGAGACAATACAAGGATTAAACTAGGGCAAACTATAGACAATACAAGGAAAAGGCAAGAGAGAGAGGGCAAATATATAACATTGGAAACAGAATATTCCTAAACAAAATGATGATGGCGACTTTAACACTCGGCCATAATCACCATCAAAATTTCTAGAAACCATGGTTGTAAGTCAACAGGAATTGTGATAGAGCAACCACGTGCAAATACTGTAGACTTTGGAAGCAGGGATGTCACTGTCAGGAAAAGGAAAGTTCACGATAGGAAAATCAGAATCGTCACACTTATCATAAGCTTAGGTCAGGCTTATCATCAGCGTTCATTTCCCCCGATCATGTGATGTGAAATATCGCAGTTTGATTTCAAGGCTTTCAAGATTTTGCTCCGAATTTTATTGCCAATGGACATCTTTACAACAGTTTTTTTTGTTTAAATATAGATTGACGAAGTCTTAATTTTAAAGTCATCGTTTGAAAATATTATATTTTCTTGTGTGATATGAAGTTAAGTTGCTGTTTCGTTGTTACAGCACTAGTTATTGACCTGAGGACGGGACACTATATGGTTACGTCATGGGTGTTGTAGAGGAAGTAGAATATGATTTTGAACTGGTTGTATTTTTGATCGAAGGGTGTTCTAATTCGTAATTACACTTATGAGTGGAGGCAGCGCCTCCTTCTCAGCAGACACTTTTCTAGATTTATGTATCTGCAATATGATATCTGTCCTTCGACTATTTGGTTTTTATCTAAACGTTTTCCCTACTTATTGAGAACATGCGCTAATGTTGCAAAGCTCTGGATTATTTCTCCAGATTGTGAATTATCATGTGCATGATGCAATGTGCTTGTAGCAGATGCAGTTGCACATTGTATCTAGGACTTCTCTGGCGAAGAAGTGTTAGATTTACGTGTTTCTTAGTTCTCCTCCTGATCTTTTTCGAGATCTTTTTGGAGAAGACGACGATCTTTTCTTGTCTTTAGTACGAGACTGTTGCATTTTCTGTGTTCAGTTATAATGTAGATATGCTGGAATGCCTGTATTGAGTTTACTCGGAGAGAGGGAGGGTAATCTTTCTTGGGGATATGAATGTAAAAGTCAAAGGACCGCTATGTGAATTTACTGAAAATGTTCGTTCTCCATGTTTTCAGGAGTTCTGAGACAGGTCTAACTTAATGTCTGCAAATGTCCAAAACATATGCAAAATACGCGAACCAGGTACTGAGGTAATAGCGCAGGATGAAATTGATATATATCATAATGAAATCGTGTCAGCATTACTAAATTCGGCTGAAGAGTCTATACCTGAAGTAAAATTTAAAAAGCATCTAATGGCATTGTTTCACGATACCATGATAGGAGTCAGAGCGATATGGGTGAGGGGTAGGAAACCACGAGATGTACTAAACGATAGTTACAGAGAGTACAAACAGGCTAAAACTGATTTCAGAAGGGGCCTAAGGCAAGCGTTTGAGAAGTACATGACAGCGCAGTTTACAGAGATAGATAAATCTGGAGAAATTGACCAGAAATTATTTTGGCAACTATTAAAGAGCAAAACACCAAAGAAACAATATGCTCAAACTGAGTTGAAGTACGGCGGAGTCACTTATCGTAATCCAAACGACATGGTAGAAAAATGGGCATGCCATTTCATAGATATATCTACTGATAAGGCAGACAATCGTTTTGATAACAAGTTTCAGAGCATGCTGGGTTGCTCTTTAAACTGCATGAATTAGGTGTAAAATGTAAATCATGGAACATTATGAAAAATATGTATACCAATGTACAAAGTAGTATTTTAGTGAACGGATTGAGGTCAAGATGGGTAACAATGGAGCGCGGTATCTTACAGGGAAGTGCTCTTTCAGTAAAAATGTATCTTGTTTTTATAAATGAACTGCTGAACAATATTGAAAAATGTGGGAAGGGTACAGTAATAGCAGATCTGCGAGTTAACATTCCCACACAAGCAGATGATATATGTGTAATTAGTACTAAAAGTACAGTAAGAAATGGAGATTTACATCAATCTAATTAAAATTATATCTTCACATCGCTCCGTCGCGTTGAAGATCTAACAACANAACACACTTGCTATGATAAAAGACCGAGAGGTGTCAAATGAGCATCGAAAATGGCGGCGCCCATGACACCACGCCGTGTCTATCTACAAGACAACGTTTGTACAATTTGTGGATTTTGCTTTGAAATAAGAGAGACTTCCTCTTCTGGTGATGTTGTCGTTTAAAAGTTTAACAACCTGAAACTAAAATTAACCAATGACAGGCTTCGCAATATTCAAACTATCACTGGACCAGACGAAAAAGTGGATTTTGGGCTACGAGATGCTACAGGTCCTGCTTTCTGATTGGTTTAAAGAAAGAGTTATGTCGCGTTTTGATTGGCTTGTTATAATTACGATAATGCATTCATGTTGACCTCTGACGTGACCCTCTACGGGAAGAACGCGACATATCAGTAAACGGAGCGATGTGAAGATATAATTTTAATTAGATTGGATTTACATTTTCTTCTGCTTAAAGTAAAACTTTTTCCTGTAAAAGAAGAAATATTGAACGTAAGACTCTGTATTTATATAATTGTATTCTTCCGAATGTTGATGATATCGTCCATGTTGGTGTAATGCTGAACAGTAAATTTAATTCAATAGAGCGTACTTTACGTGCATGTAACAAGTTACGAAGCGGAACCATGAGCATCATTCGATCTGGAGCCCATCCAAGTGCTTTAAATCCACTAACTATAAGTAGAATTATAAAATGTAAAGTGTATGCTGCAGCCTTATATGGTTGTGAATTATGGTGTTTATCCAGAACAGAAATATTAATGCTTGAAAGAGCACAACATTTCATCTTGAAAGCAATACAAGGGTTTGAGACTAAAACCCGTACAGATATGTGTACAAGTCTACTTGGATGGACTAGTATAGAATCATATATAGACACTAAGAAATTGTTGTTCCTAGGTAGGTTATGTAGATTAGATAACACGAATTTGTCGTCTCGAGTATTCTTTACAAAATATTTTCTCGTTGATATAGAATCTAAGTTAAGTTCAAATAGACAAGGGTTCGCAGTTAATATAATAAGAATACTGCAAAAGTATAAATTGTATGAAGTGTTTAATGATTTTATAACTAACTGTGCTTTTCCGTCTAAATGTATGTGGCGTGTTAAAGTAAAAATTGCCGTATACTCAGTAGAGGAATTAGCGTGGCGAGAAAGAATGTATTATGGAGACTGGCATTTAAATTCCCAGCCAAAAGAGAAGCTATACAATATGTCATGAAATTAATTGTAACTATCAGAGAGTGTGAGGGTGAAGAATTATGTCATAAATGTGGCTTTATGTACAGTGATATAGCCACCCATATAGTTCTACAATGTGATTATACAGGAGAGTTAAGAGATAATTTATGGTATGATATTATAAATATAAAAGACATAATGTTTAGTGTGTACTTACATTCCATGTGTGATTATGATATGTTTTATATCCTCATTGGAGGAAATGTAGAGCATGAGTTGAATTCATCGGAGTTAGATGACTTTCGCAAAAAATCTGTAACCTGTAGAAATGATGTCTTAACGTAATCTTTCTAATGTGTCAATTGTAACAGTTTTCCTTTTTCTGTATTTCGTATGATGGTCATCTCTCTTAAGTAACTTTTAAGTAAGTGACGCTAAGGGGAGTTAACTCCAGCGTAACACTTACTTTACAATACAATTTATCTTTTGAATTTCTGTTTGTATATTGTCATATAACATGTACGTTACTTTGTCAATCTTCAATGAATGCATATATGTATTGTTCTGTTTGTAAATCTTCGATTCGGAGGAAATAAAGAGAATAATAATATCCAAATTACCCCTTTCTTCTCTCTTCTGTTTTTTTAAGAAAATTAAGAGGCAATGGAAAACATATACTGAAAAAATTGAAGATTTGTTGTAATATATCAATAGCAAAGTTTGTTAGAACATCTGAAAATCCTATTAAGGATAGTGCTATAGATGTAGATCAAAGATTTTATCGAAAATGTTCAACAAGTCCAGCTTAAAACCGGCGCACTCTGTCCTAGTTATTAATGACAGTGTAAATGAATCCTTGTCTGCACCCTGTAATTACTATGTAAACGATGAGTCGGCACCCTAAATCTGATTGTATGTTGTTAAATGTTGTCTCATTTGATTCTAAATCCTTTAGTGAGGCATTTATATTAACTTTATACTAACAATGTGTGTGATATACCTTCTGGTCTTTTCCTTAAGGATAGGTATTATAATGCCATTCCTTAACATGATTTCAAAGAATAAAGTCATCAAATATTCAGTAATCATGGCTGCAAGTTCGGCATGAAAATATTCGAAAAATCAGCAAAATTGATAAGCATTACAGATGTAATAAGTGTGTTATAATATCACACGAGTTGCCGTGAAGGCTGACTTTGTATCAGTTAGTCAGGTGTGTCAAGTTGTGCCCAGGTGAAAATTATAGGGACTAATGTTCCGTGTGAGGTGATTTATATTATTTCTCGGTGAATCACGCGGAAAACATTATCTTTATATTTAAATCATTACAGTCCGGTTAACATACTAATGTGCATTACAGTTAATGAATATCCATACGTATGTGTAATTAAAGTAAGTGTGATTAATTTAGTTTCTTTTATTGATAACGTCTTATCGCCAACGACAGGGTGTATTTCTCAAGTTTGATTTCTATGCAGAGTAATCCATTTAAATAACTCTATGATTGAAGCATGCGATGAATTGGATTGTTTAAAATCAGATTTACGTAGAATAAGTGTCCATTGTGTGACCAGGTCTGCTACAGTGTTGAAGGGTTCGGTATGAATACACGGCTTACCACACAGAGTGACTGTTGAGGGACGGTGGTATATACTAAAACCCAATGTATCCAATCCTTTACTTTTAACTCACTAATTTTTGCCGAGGAATGATACGCGATCACAAGTTTATTTTTTGTGTATTATCTTTATTTTTCAAATGCATTTCTGGTACAATATGCATATGTAGATACAACATTTCATTTTCAAAGTCCCTTACACCCATGCTCACGCTTACTGCATTCATTTACACTCACATATCATTTCATAATATTTTAATGTCATCATCGTCACCAAAATATAATTATCATGACATTGACATCATCCTCATCAGTATACACGGTCATGAGACTCCAAACATCCAGGGTTCTCCCCAGGCCATTTAGCAGATACGGAGCCGTATTTAGCTGATACGGGGCCGTATTTAGCTGATACGGAGCCGTATTTAGCTGATACGGGGCCGTATTTAGCTGATACGGAGCCGTATTTAGCTCATACGGGGCCGTATTTAGCTGAAACGGTGCCGTATTTAGCTGATACTTGGCCATATTGAGCTGATACGGGGCAGTATTTAGCTGATACGGAGCCGTATTTAGCTGATACGGGGCCGTATTTAGCTGATACCGGGCCGCATTTAGCTGATACGGGGACGTATTTAGCTGATACGTAGCCGTATTTAGCTGATTCGGAGGCGTATTTAGCTGATACGGGGCCGCATTTAGCTGATACAGAGCCGTATTTAGCTGAAACGGGGCTGTATTTAGCTGATTCGGAGGCGTATTTAGCTGATACGTGGCCATATTGAGCTGATACGGGGCCGTACTTAGCTGATACGGAGCCGTGTTTAGCTGATACTTGACCGGATTTAGCTGATACGGGGGCGTATTTAGCTGATACGTGCCCGTATTTAGCTGATACGTGCCCGTATTTAGCTGATACAGAGCCGTATTTAGCTGATACTTGGCCGTATTTAGCTGATACGGAGACGTATTTAGCTGAAACGGGGCCGTATTTAGCTGATACGGAGCCGTATTTAGCTGATACTTGGCCGTATTTAGCTGATACGGGGCCGTATTGAGCTGATACGGGGCCGTATTTAGCTGATACGGAGACGTATTTAGCTGAAACGGGGCCGTGTTTAGCTGATACGGAGCCGTATTTAGCTGATACGGGGCCGTATTGAGCTGATACGGGGCCGTATTTAGCTGATACGGAGACGTATTTAGCTGAAACGGGGCCGTATTTAGCTGAAACGGGGCCGTATTTAGCTGATACAGAGTCGTATTTAGCTGATACGGAGCCGTATCAAGCTGATACTTGGCCGTATTGAGCTGATACGGGGCCGTATTTAGCTGATACGGAGCCGTATTTAGCTGATACGGGGCCGTATTTAGCTGATACTTGGCCGTATTTAGCTGAAACGGGGCCGTATTTAGCTAATACGGAGCCGTATCAGCTTCAGCGACCACATATTTATGATGAGTACCTTAAGGATATAGTATTGAGCATGAAAATCTGTTTATGAAAACAAGCCTACATTATCGACCTACAGACACATCCGTAAGGAAGGATAAAAAGTACCACATTAAAAATGTCACTACAAACTAGGATCTGGTGTAGCTTTACCAATCCTCAGTATCCAGGGGTTACATTCATTTTCGCTCTCTGCACCCCTGGAATATGTCATAGCAAAATTGAAGGCTCAGTGTGCGCTACCTTGTTGGTGAGACAAGAAGTTAGATCCTCTGATGTACATTAAAAGAATTTCGCGGTCACGTAACGGTAAAAATTGCCAGGCTTTAAAGTCGGGCGTGTCTCCTTTGTAATCTTCAAAGGACAGGTATCAGCCTAGCGGTTGGTCAGGTTTATTTTACCTGAGACCAATCAAACAGCTATTTTAGTGCCTTCAATTTTGTTATGACATATTTATTGAGGACGATTCCAGGGGTGTAGAGAGCAAAAGTGAGCGTAACCCCTGGATATCGAGGATGAGCTTAACCATTCGCCTGTCCCTGCTTCGGTAAACATTTCATCGGCCATTGTTGATTACACTTTCAGTGGCAGTGTTCAGGTGCTCAATTGTATCACTTGAAGCTGCACTCACCTGTTGACGTTCTAATACTGTTAAGCCGTTTATTTATTATTATTTTAACGAAATTTCTGCCAGCATTCAAGACGGAACAGCTGTAATGCTCCGAATAAGTTTTATTGTGTCTGGTTTGGTCGCCATCGGTGTGCAGTGGGTAATGGCCATGTTCAGTTGTGATGAAGTAAATTCCTGGCCATGTTCAGTTGTGATGAAGTAAATTCCTTCCATCTTACGAAATTACCTGTTGATGAAGTGACAAAGTAATGATGTGACACTCTGATAATCGTTGGCTCTGTTCAACATGTAGATAAGTGACCAACGACAATGGAAAGCATGTATCAGCTGTGACGGAAAACTTCCGGTGTAAGTTCGATACCACAGGGACCGAAGAATTTGTTACAGATATATTTGGACCTAAGGTGTTAAGAGTAATTTTACACGTTTTCGGGGTTTAGATCAAGCGCTGGTAATAATGCTACCCCTAATGATGATAATATACGAGAAGGGAGCTGGAAAGTTCTCGATGTCGAAAAATCGACCCAACTTTCTTGCATCAAAAACCACATTTATAGTTGATGTACAAAAATATGCTTAGTACCTTTGGGAAAATGCATTTAAACTGCCTATATTCACGTGAAATGTTTTTTTTGTTCCGCGGACAAGATCTCCGTTTTTTCCCAAAACACACACCATCTCCGAGTTTCAAACTTTTTAGCAGTCATATAGCCACTTTTTGTATTTTCATAAAGTTGACGTCAGCCATGTGAAGATGCACGTGGCTGACGTCAACCTCATGGAAATACAAAAAGTGGCTCTATGACTGCTAAAAAGTTTGAAACTCGGAGGTGGTGTGTGTTTTGGGAAAAAACGGATATATCGAGGATATTTAATGGTGTCTTCAGTAATACAAAATCTATTTCACTCGTGTGGCTAATATTTTGATATTTTTTACTTTTTTTATAGAGATGTTAATACTTGTATATTTATGTAAATACTTACGTGTGAGTGCCAAACATTTACCATAACAACCACTTATTCTACCGTCGCTTCATTTGAATCCGAACAAAACAATCGTTGCCTTTGAATGCAGCGAAAAGAAGATATCGTTATGATTGGTCAATTCCAAAAAAAGATATTCACACTTTTGATATTTGTCACAGTCTGAAAGATATCAGTTTTATCAAGTTGATAGAATCCGTTAATTCACTGGCAAATAGTGAATTTGTTATATTACCTCTATTGTATTACGTACTGCTATATTGTATAGTTGTCTAGTTATATTACCTCTATCGTATTACGTACTGCTATATTGTACCATTGTCTAGTTATATTACCTCTACTGTGTTACGTATTGCTGTATTGTACAATTGTCTAGTTATATTACCTCTACTGTATTACGTACTGCTATATTGTATAGTTGTCTAGTTATATTACCTCTATCGTATTACGTACTGCTGTATTG
>NW_018403962.1:25543-28845 GCF_002113885.1 Mizuhopecten yessoensis
CTGTATTACGTACTGCTATATTGTACACTTGTCTGGTTATATTACCTCTATTGTATTACGTACTGCTGTATTGTACACTGGTCTAGTTATATTACCTGTATTGTATTACGTACTGCTATATTGTACAATTGTCTAGTTATATTACCTCTATTGTATTACGTACCGCTATATAGTACAATTGTCTAGTTATATTACCTCTATTGTATTACGTACTGCTATATTGTACAATTGTCTAGTTATATTACCTCTATTGTATTACGTACTGCTGTATTGTACACTTGTCTAGTTATATTACCTGTATTGTATTAAGTAAAATTGTTAAGTTATACAACACCTGTGTCTATTACGTGCAAAAATGTTCGGTATTGGTTTTGGTGAATGATTTCATACAATTAGATCTCGCTAATGAACAAACTCTCGCCTCAGATTGTCCGCTCACGCGATGTTTTATGTTAACACGTGACTGTATTGGTGTAGTCCTCCACTTCTCACTTACAGTTGTGTGGTTCATTTGAATGTGTCGGTAAATTCAAGGAGCATTTAAAAGGAATAAATTACCATATTTTTATATTCATGTTGACAACTATGCACACAGAAGTTTGTCTTTTAAATGTTAGTGATTTGCACACCTCATGGTGATACTACATATTTAAGTAGCGTCAACCAAATATGGATTCTTTGAAAAAATCTTAATAACCCTGAATCACCGATATTGTCAAATATAACGTTTGTTGTTAAGAGCAGAAGAATGTTTCTATGGTTACGGGTGATTGTATACAACGTTTAAGACCGACTGGTCCCTTTGTCAGGCTATGACTGAGTGAGACCGACTGGTCCCTTTGTCAGGCTATGACTGAGTGAGACCGACTGGTCCCTTTGTCAGGCTATGACTGAGTGTACGTTTAATACGTACAGTTTTGTTCAGAAGAAATTTGTAAATATTGTACATTTTATCATACATTATATCTTGACCATATGTAAGATGAGCTTCAAGAATATGTTATCAAGAATAAATAAAGCCTTGTATTATTATCATTATGATAAAGTAAAACTTTGATATTAATAAAGATAATGGTCTGACCATTTAGGTTCACATTTAGATATGTAACTAATGTTTTGCCTTTGACTATAACAAGAAGTATTACCGTCCCAGTTTAAGTGTTATAATTGATTCACTTTTCTAGTCTGTTGTCAAAATTAGATTTTTTGTGGATGTTTGACCAATAAGCTACTCTGCCAAGGTTTCTGGTTGGCTTTGGTTATAAAAAAATAAATAAAAGCAATGTATGTGTAAATCTGGTGATAACAATCCTCACCTACGCAAAACCTGGTGTTTACGTAGATCAGTAACTTGTTTGTGTAAAATTGTTTAATTTTATAAAACTCAACGGCTTCATATATCAAAATCGAAATACTTTTAAGGTGGTGCTAAATGAACAACCATTTGTTGTCCAATATTGGAATTCTAGTTTCTATCAGCGACATGGCACCCTTGTAGCAAATAGTATATTTGGATATGTAAATAAAACGCAGATTAAAGGCTGGTTTTACAGTTCACTGTTTGTTGACAAGTATTACTTCACACATCATGAAAATGTTATTAAAACTCCTACTTAGCATAAATCGCTTCACACCATAGTTCGCTTCACACCATAGTTCGCTCCACACCATAGTTCGCTATATCAGAACCTTTGCATGCAGATGTGCATTATCTAATGTTGGCGACCCTCAGTCCGCATGCCTCCTATGAAAAAATGAACATGAACCCCTTTAATCGTAAAATCTGAAAAGAGCGCTTCCTTTATTCAGTTTATTTTAGTTTGAATATGTCGAGAGACTGTAGTTTTGGCTCAATACATAACCTGACCCATATAAATTAATGCTCCACCAAACGTACAGGCTCAGTACATAACCTGACCCATAGAAATCAATGCTCCACCAAACGTACAGGAGACAAACCTTGATCGTTAACCATGCTACAGTAAAACACACATGCCGTCTTATAGTGAATTCAATACAATAATTTTATTGCTCATTTATAGTTACAGAGTAACTTGAAGGCAAATAACAAAACATCAAATCTACAAAGAAACTGCAATAGTGAACAATATATAAACTTACACAGAAGCCAGGCCCACACTCCTCAGTTCAAGTGACTCTTTTATATATAAGCACGAGTCAAGTATACATTATTGTAAATTGCATATTGTCAGAAGATAAAATATGTGTTAAAGTATTTGTATAGTATAGAATAGTTTTGAATATATTTACTTAAATAGTCCTTTCTCAGCTGTGCATTATAGCCACACCTGAAAACGAGGTGTTCTCCGTCTTCTAGAACAAGACATTCTTTACATACTCTTTGCTCTCTATGGGTTTCTTCTTGATATTCCTATTGCCAGTTCAAGGTTATGCTCACACAATCTGAATTTTGTATACAACATTCTTAAGTTTTTATTAGTGATAAATAGGTATTTTTCTTGTGTGTATATTTTCTTAAAATCTTTATTCAAGAATAATTTGTTTGTACCTGTCATCGCTTGTATATAACTGAGTATACACATATTTATTGCCAAAATTAGACAAGGGATTAGGCCCAAGTTAGACAAGGGATTAGGCCCAAGTTAGACAAGGGATTAGGCCCAAGTTAGACAAGGGATTAGGCCCAAGTTAGACAAGGGATTAGGCCCAATTTAGACATGGGATTAGGCCCAAGTGAGACAAGGGATTAGGCCCAAGTTAGACAAGGGATAAGGCCCAAGTTAGACCAGGGATAAGGCCCAAGTTAGACAAGCGATTAGGCCCAAGTTAGACCAGGGATAAAGGCCCAAGTTAGACAAGGGATTAGGCCCAAGTTATAACAACTTATCAAAACGTAGACAATGGATTAGGCCCAAGTTAGACAAGGGATTAGGCGCAAGTTAGACAAGGGATTAGGCCCAAGTTAGACAAGAGATTAGGCCCAAGTGAGACAAGGGATTAGGCCCAAGTTAGACAAGGAATTAGGCCCAAGTTTGACAAGGGATTAGGTCCAAGTTATAACAACTTACCAAAATGTAGACAAGGAATTAGGCCAAGTTAGACAAGGGATTAGGCCCAAGTTAGACAAGGGATTAGGCCCAGGTTAGACAAGGGATTAGGCCCAGGTTAGACAAGGAATTAGGCCCAAGTTTGACAAGGGATTAGGTCCAAGTTATAACAACTTATCAAAAAGTAGACAAGGGATTAGGCCAAGTTAGACAAGGGATTAGGCCCAAGTTAGACAAGGGATTAGGCCCAAGTTAGACAAGGGATTAGGCCCA
>NW_018403962.1:36086-43427 GCF_002113885.1 Mizuhopecten yessoensis
ACTATAGAAACACTATCATTGGTATTAACATGTACCACGTACGATACTTTACTATAGAAACACTATCATTGGTATTAACATGTACCACGTACGATACTCTACTGTAGAAACACTATCATTGGTATTAACATGTACATGTACCACGTACGTACTCTACTATAGAAACACTATCATTGGTATTAACATGTACCACGTACGATACTCTACTGTAGTAACACTATCATTGGTATAAATAATAATTCTATTGTTTGAGCTCCCTTAATATAAAATGGCTATCATTATGGATTTAATTGTTAACCTACTGTAATGATGTTATCCGACGGACGTATAATCCTATGGAGTTATAACCTTATGGGGTTATCAGATGTCTCGACCTGTAATTAACAACAAAGAACGCATGACAAATCAATTGTGAACATCCAACAGCCAAACGTGATAAATGTCGGCGTTTCAAGCCCGATTTTAACAAAACCAGATGACACCCTTACAATCCGAACCTGTGACTTCCTTGGTATTAGTTGTTAAAAGTACTAAAACACATTGTTCTCCTCCGTTGGCTTAATATTGGTGTTATTCCAGTTGTGACGTCAAACCCCGTCTCTCTTTCCTGCAGGTGTTAATTATTAAACATATTTCCTGCAAAAAGCGCCCCACAAGGTAATAGTGTCCGGCCTGATGTTACCTAGGAAGTGGGAACTAAGAGGTGGTAATGACCGCTCATTACGGGGCTGGGAGGATAGCTCTGACAGAGCGGGGACATGTACAATATATCACTTTAAAGCGTGTTTCATGTCTGATATTTAGTTTTCCATTTCTCGAAAAGTTATACTAAAGTATTGGCGCCTCTTGCGCTATTTTGTCACCCTCGCGCTATTTCGTCACCCTCGCGCTGATATTGACGGAGGTAACACCTGTTGTGAAACGGAACTCTGAGTAATAGGTTTACAACATTTTCTGCTTTATTGTCAAAAATACAACAAGAAAAAAGATTTCCAAAGAGATAGCAAAACGTTCGGTCGAGCTCACAGTGGTTGACACTAGGATAAACTGTGTTCCTAACAAGTAAAGCTATATCAATGTTTGGATTCAAAACCAATGTCAAGTTCCTCCTCGAGAGCCTCGGAATAAGTCGATATAATTACATATTGCACCCCGGCAATCTAGCTGGCAAAGTCATTGTGAACAGAGGCAAAATGATTGCTAGCTCTGGGACGTGTCCAAGCCAAATGTGTCACCAATGGTCACTATAACACGACTCGCTACCTCCTGTCAAATCTACGGACTACTGGCTAGGTGTAGTGTCTGCTGTACAGACCAGAACACATTTCTGTAATGCTAGTATATAGATTGGTCACCTAACACATATTTTAATCTTATTTGCAAGGAATGAATTTCTGAATGATTTTCAAAAAATTAATGTCTCGGAATTAAAGAAAATTTAATATATACCACATAAGTTGGAGACGAAGGACGTATCTTAACTATATCTTCGCAAGAACCCCCATTCCCGAATGAGTTCCCAAAATTGATGACTAAAATTTATAGCAAAAAAAATATAGCACATCGGCAAAACCCATGCAAAAAGCAATCCAAATTCAAGTGGGGACAATGTGTGAGGGAAAGGATGTGTGTGAGGGAAAGTATGTGTGTGAGGGAGAGGGTGTGTGTAAGAGAGTGGGTGTGTGTGAGGGAGCGGGTAAGTGTGAAGGAGAGGGTGTGTGAGAGAGAGGTTGTGTGTGAGAGAGGGTGTGAGAGGGGGCATGTGTGAGGGAGAGTATGGGTGAGGGTAAGGGTGTTTATGAGGGAGAGGGTGTGTATGAGGGAGAGATTGTGTGTGAGGGTTAGTGTGTGTGTGAGGCAGAGGTAGTGTGAGGGTGAGGATATGTGTGAGGGAGAGGGTGTGTGTGAGAGGGAGGGTGTGTGTGAGAGGGAGGGTGTGTGTGAGAGAGCGTATGTATGAGGGAGAGGGTATGTATGAGGGAGAGAACATGTGTGAGGGAGAGGGTGTGTGTGAGGGAGAGGGTGTGTATGAGGGAGAGTGTGTGTGAGGGAGAGGACATGTGTGAGGGGGAGGGTGTGTGTGAGGGAGAGGGTGTGTGTGAGGGAGAGGGTGTGTGTGAGGTAGAGGGTATGTGTCAGGGAGAGGGTGTGTGTGAGGGTTAGGGTGTATGTGAGGGAAAGGTTGTGTGTGAGGGAGAGTGTGTGTGAGGGAGAGGGTGTGTGTGAGGGGGAGCATGTGTGTGAGGGAGAGGGTATGTTTGAGGGTTAGGGTGTATGTGAGGGAAAGGTTGTGTGTAAGGGAGAGTGTGTGTGAGGGAGAGGAAGTGTGTGAGGTAGAGGGTGTGTGTGAGGGAGAGGGTATGTTTGAGGGTTAGGGTGTATGTGAGGGAAAGGTTGTGTGTGAGGGAGAGGGTGTGTGAGGGAGAGGAAGTGTGTGAGGTAGAGGGTGTGTGTGAGGGGAGCATGTGTGTGAGGGAGAGGGTATGTTTGAGGGTTAGGGTGTGTGTGAGGGAAAGGTATGTATGAGGGATAGGGTGTGTGTGAGAGAGAGTGTGTGTGTGTCAGAGAGAGGTTGTATGTGAGGGAGAGGGTGTGTGAGGGAGAGGAAGTGTGTGAGGGAGAGGAAGTGTGTGAGGGAGAGGGTGTGTGTGTGAGGGAGAGGTATGTATGAGGGATAGGGTGTGTGTGAGAGAGAGTGTGTGTGTGAGGGAGAGGTTGTATGTGAGAGAGAGGGTGTGTGAGGGAGAGGTTGTGTGTGAGGGTTAGGGTGTATGTGAGGGAGAGGGTGTGTGTGAGGGTTAAGGTGTGTGTGAGGGAAAGGTTGTGTGTGAGGCAGAGGGTGTGTGAGGGAGAGGAAGTGTGTGAGGGAGAGGGTGTGTGTGAGGGGGAGCATGTGTGTGAGGGAGAGGGTATGTGTGAGGGTTAGGGTGTGTATGAGAGAAAGGTTGTGTGTGAGGGAGAGGGTGTGTGAGGGAAAGCGTGTGTGTGTGTGAGGGTAAGGGTGTGTATGAGGGTTAGGGTGTGTATGAGGGAAAGGCTGTGTGTGAGGGAGAGGGTGTGTGAGGGAGAGCGTGTGTGTGTGTGAGGGTTAGGGTGTGTGTGAGGGAGAGGGTGTGTGTGAGAGAGAGTGTGTGTGTGAGAGAGAGGTTGTATGTGAGGAAGAGGGTGTGTGAGAGAGAGAGAGGATGTGTGTGTGAGAGGGTAAGTGTGAAGGAGAGGGTGTTAGGGAGAGAGGATGCGTGTTAGGTAGAGGATGTGTGTGAGGGAGAGGGTATTTGTGAGGGAGAGGACATGTGTGAGGGAGAGGGTGTGTGTGTGAGGGAGAGGGTGTGTGTAAGGGAGAGGGTATGTGTGAGGGATAGGGCATGTGTGAGGGAGAGGGTGTGTGTGTGAGGGAGAGGGTGTGTGTAAGGGAGAGGATGTTTGTCAGGGAGAGAGGATGTGTGTCAGGGAGAGAGGATGTGTGTCAGGGGGAGAGGATGTGTGTCAGGGAGAGAGGATGTGTGTCAGGGGGAGAGGATGTGTGTCAGGGAGATGATGTGTGTCAGGGAGATGATGTGTGTCAGGGGGAGAGGATGTTTGTCAGGGAGAGATGATGTGTGTCAGGGAGAGAGGATGTTTGTCAGGGAGAGAGGATGTGTGTCAGGGAGAGAGGATGTGTGTCAGGGAGATGATGTGTGTCAGGGGGAGAGGATGTTTGTCAGGGAGAGAGAATGTGTGTCAGGGAGAGAGGATGTGTGTCAGGGGGAGAGGATGTTTGTCAGGGAGAGAGGATGTGTGTCAGGGAGAGAGGATGTTTGTCAGGGAGAGAGGATGTGTGTCAGGGAGAGAGGATGTGTGTCAGGGAGATGATGTGTGTCAGGGGGAGAGGATGTTTGTCAGGGAGAGAGAATGTGTGTCAGGGAGAGAGGATGTGTGTCAGGGGGAGAGGATGTTTGTCAGGGAGAGAGGATGTGTGTCAGGGGGAGAGGATGTTTGTCAGGGAGAGGGTGTGTTTCAGGGGGAGAGGATGTTTGTCAGGGAGAGAGGATGTGTGTCAGGGAGAGATGATGTGTGTCAGGGAGAGAGGATGTGTGTCAGGGAGAGAGGATGTGTGTCAGGGAGATGATGTGTGTCAAGGGGAGAGGATGTTTGTCAGGGAGAGAGGATGTGTGTCACGGAAAGGATGTGTGTCAGGGAGAGAGGATGTGTGTTAGGGAAAGAGGATGTGTGTCAGGGGGAGAGGATGTGTGTCAGGGAGAGAGGATGTGTGTCAGGGGGAGGGGATGTGTGTCAGGGGGGAGGATGTGTGTCAGGGAGAGGGTATGTGTCAGGGAGAAGGTAAGTGTGAAGGAGAGGGTAGTAAGGGAGAGGATGTGTGTGTTTGAGGTGGTGTGTGTTTGAGGTGGTGTGTGTTTGAGGTGGTGTGTGTTTGAGGTGGTGTGTGTTTGAGGTGGTGTGTGTTTGAGGTGGTGTGTGTTTGAGGTGGTGTGTGTTTGAGGTGGTGTGTGTTTGAGGTGGTGTGTGTTTGAGGTGGTGTGTGTTTGAGGTGGTGTGTGTTTGAGGTGGTGTGTGTTTGAGGTGGTGTGTGTTTGAGGTGGTGTGTGTTTGAGGTGGTGTGTGTTTGAGGTGGTGTGTGTTTGAGGTGGTGTGTGTTTGAGGTGGTGTGTGTTTGAGGTGGTGTGTGTTTGAGGTGGTGTGTGTTTGAGGTGGTGTGTGTTTGAGGTGGTGTGTGTTTGAGGTGGTGTGTGTTTGAGGTGGTGTGTGTTTGAGGTGGTGTGTGTTTGAGGTGGTGTGTGTTTGAGGTGGTGTGTGTTTGAGGTGGTGTGTGTTTGAGGTGGTGTGTGTTTGAGGTGGTGTGTGTTTGAGGTGGTGTGTGTTTGAGGTGGTGTGTGTTTGAGGTGGTGTGTGTTTGAGGTGGTGTGTGTTTGAGGTGGTGTGTGTTTGAGGTGGTGTGTGTTTGAGGTGGTGTGTGTTTGAGGTGGTGTGTGTTTGAGGTGGTGTGTGTTTGAGGTGGTGTGTGTTTGAGGTGGTGTGTGTTTGAGGTGGTGTGTGTTTGAGGTGGTGTGTGTTTGAGGTGGTGTGTGTTTGAGGTGGTGTGTGTTTGAGGTGGTGTGTGTTTGAGGTGGTGTGTGTTTGAGGTGGTGTGTGTTTGAGGTGGTGTGTGTTTGAGGTGGTGTGTGTTTGAGGTGGTGTGTGTTTGAGGTGGTGTGTGTTTGAGGTGGTGTGTGTTTGAGGTGGTGTGTGTTTGAGGTGGTGTGTGTTTGAGGTGGTGTGTGTTTGAGGTGGTGTGTGTTTGAGGTGGTGTGTGTTTGAGGTGGTGTGTGTTTGAGGTGGTGTGTGTTTGAGGTGGTGTGTGTTTGAGGTGGTGTGTGTTTGAGGTGGTGTGTGTTTGAGGTGGTGTGTGTTTGAGGTGGTGTGTGTTTGAGGTGGTGTGTGTTTGAGGTGGTGTGTCTGTGCCTCAGGTACCTCACGTTTCTAGGATACTGTATCGATATACAAGTTAACGGGTTTAATTCTACACATTGTATATGCATATTATCAGCAGAGGGATCCAAATCCAAATGTAGTTCAATTAAAACACCAAACCTAGGCAATGATTACATTTCAGCAGAATGCCAACATGTATATTTAAACTGGTGATTGTAAATTGAGGTTATATCAACTCCAATTCTTAGTT
The DNA here is from genome assembly GCF_002113885.1 of Mizuhopecten yessoensis. Taxonomy (NCBI): domain Eukaryota; kingdom Metazoa; phylum Mollusca; class Bivalvia; order Pectinida; family Pectinidae; genus Mizuhopecten; species Mizuhopecten yessoensis. The sequence goes on from NW_018403962.1 coordinate 41,746, forward strand.
ACACCACTGGGCTCGTCTTCAAACATTTGTATCTATAAGATACAGTCACCGCCATTGTAATTATCCAACATTAAATCATGTATAAAATCGGGGGTAATGAAAGGGATGTACTATTTCCACAATTACCTTTCACAAATCAGTCTTGTGAACCGTACATTGATAAAACGAACATTATCCTTGTCTACCTGACAGCAACATAGCATGATGACTTTCACTCAACAGTTTCAGTTAATTACCTAGTTATACCATTCTATGTATGTGTAAAGTACAGGCAGTGCTGTACTTTATAACTTGAGTTAGGTCTACCTTACAGTGTACTTACCAATTACATCAATATCTATGGTATAATGTTATACTTTCTTATTAGGTGTACCGTACAATGTTATACTTTCTTATGAGATGTACCGTACAATGTTATACTTTCTTATAAGGTGTACCGTACAATGTTATACTTTCTTATGAGGTGTACCGTACAATGTTAAACTTTCTAATTTTATTAGGTGTACCGTACAATGTTATACTTTCTAATTTTATTAGGTCTACTGTACAATGTGTTGTACTATATAATATGATTTAGGACTACCGTACAATGTGTTGTACTATATAATATGATTTAGGACTACCGTACAATGTGTTGTACTATATAATAAGATTTAGGTCTACTGTACAATGGGTTGTACTACATAATATGATTTAGGTCTACCGTACAATGTGTTGTACTATATAATATGATTTAGGACTACCGTACAATGTGTTGTACTATATAATAAGATTTAGGTCTACTGTACAATGGGTTGTACTATATACTATGATTTAGGTCTACTGTACAATGGGTTGTACTATATAATATGATTTAGTTCTACCGTACAATGTGTTGTACTATATAATAAGATTTAGGTATACTGTACAGTGTGTTGTACTATATAATGTGGTTTAGGTCTACCGTACAATGTGTTGTACTATATAATAAGATTTAGGTCTACTGTACAATGGGTTGTACTACATAATATGATTTAGGTCTACCGTACAATGAGTTGTACTATATAATATGATTTAGGGCTACTGTACAATGTGTTGTACTATATAATAAGATTTAGGTCTACTGTACAATGGGTTGTACTATATAATAAGATTTAGGTCTACTGTACAATGGGTTGTACTATATAATATGATTTAGGTCTACTGTACAATGTGTTGTACTATATAATTTGATTTAGGTATACTGTACAATGTGTTGTACTATATAATATGATTTAGGTCTACCGTACAATGGGACGAACATCCCGATACGTACCAGACAAGCCTAGGGCCGCCAGGGGACGAGCAGACTCACCCCGATACCGCGGTAACAATTATCTTTGATACTTTGAAGTAGGTATTGTACCGGGACGCCATTACTTGTTGCCTGGCAAGGATCCCCCACTGGGGGTCGGTAGATACATATCACTTGTACTCTCTTTGTTATACGTGAATTCATTAAATGAACTGTATTGTTGAAACAATTGTCATCTTCGTGTGTAAATAGAACGTCTCCACATGCACCACATTCTCTTCCCGTGATTATTGTGAAATTATGATATCATCAAGATTACCACATCAAATGTTTACTTAGTATACACAAAAGAGCGCAACGAAGGAATGTTACTATAAACATACAATAGATTCTGTGTCCTTGTTTTATT
>NW_018403963.1:0-113 GCF_002113885.1 Mizuhopecten yessoensis
GTATATGTGTGACCCCTGTTGTGTAGTATATGTGTGACCCCTGTTATGTAGTATATGTTTGACCCCTTGCCTGTTGTGAAGTGTATATATGACCCCTGTTGTGTAGTGTATAT
>NW_018403963.1:4156-4799 GCF_002113885.1 Mizuhopecten yessoensis
AGTGTAGTGTATATTTGATCCATGGCCTGTTGTGTAGAATATATGTGACTCCTGCTGTGTAGTGTATATGTGACTCCTGCTGTGTAGTGTATATGTGACTCCTGTTGTGAAGTGTATATGTGACTCCTGTTGTATAGTGTATATGTGAACCCTGGCCTGTTGTTTAGTGCATATATGACCCCGGTTGTGTAGTGTATATGTGAANGTGTATATATGACCCCTGTTGTGTAGTGTATATATGACCCCTGTTGTGTAGTATATGTGTGACCCCTGTTGTGTAGTATATATGTGATCCCTGGCCTCGTGTGAAGTGTATATGTGACTCCTGTTGTGTAGTATATATGTGACTCCTGTTGTGAAGTGTATATGTGACTCCTGTTGTGTAGTATATGTGTGACCCCTGTTGTGTAGTATATGTTTGACCCCTGTTGTGTAGTGTATATATGACCCCTGTTGTGAAGTGTATATATGACCCCTGTTATGTAATGTATATATGTGATCCCTTGACTGTTGTGTAGTGTATATATGACCCCTGTTGTGTAGTGTATATATGACCCCTGTTGCGAGTGTATGTGTGACCCCTGTTGTGTAGTGTATATATGACTCCTGTTGTGTAGTGTATATATGACCCCTGTTGTGTAGT
>NW_018403964.1:0-113 GCF_002113885.1 Mizuhopecten yessoensis
TCTATTAATCTTACTGTGTTAGTTTGTGTTTCTATTAATCTTACAGTGGTAGTATGTGTCTTCATTAATCTTATTGTTATTATGCGTTTCTATCAATCTTACCGTGTTAGTTT
>NW_018403964.1:4130-4241 GCF_002113885.1 Mizuhopecten yessoensis
ATGCGTCTCCATTAATCTTACAGTGTTAGTATGTGTCTCTATTAATCTCAAAGTGTTAGTTTGTGTCTCTATTAATCTTACTGTGTTAGTTTGTGTTTCTATTAATCTTAC
>NW_018403965.1:0-113 GCF_002113885.1 Mizuhopecten yessoensis
TGCCCAGGAGACAACAGACTAACCAGACTAACCAGAAGTGCCCAGGAGACAACATACTTACCAGACTGACCAGAAGTGCCCAGAGAGACAACAGACTAACCAGACTAACCAGT
>NW_018403965.1:3927-3998 GCF_002113885.1 Mizuhopecten yessoensis
AACCAGTAGTGCCCAGGAGTCAACAAACAAACCAGACCAGAAGTGCCCAGGAGACAACAGACTAACCAGAC
>NW_018403966.1:0-113 GCF_002113885.1 Mizuhopecten yessoensis
TAAACATAAAAAAATACAAATAAAGCAGAGTGAAATGATATTTACACTTACTTATTTTTCGAATGATTACTGACACAATTGGTAATAATAACACATAACTTTATACGTTATAC
>NW_018403966.1:5050-5188 GCF_002113885.1 Mizuhopecten yessoensis
CTTCTCCTTAAAAAAAAATGATTGAAAAAAACACCAAAACAACCTTTATCAACATAGACAAAATGAACGAAAGCAAGTGACAAAATCATAACCAATAGATACAAGACAAACAATGTTCGAATAATAACCTAACATGTA
>NW_018403967.1:0-113 GCF_002113885.1 Mizuhopecten yessoensis
GAGGCCAGGGTCAAACAAGGACGTGCAGAAATGTTCACAGGAGGCCAGGGTCAAACAATAACGTACAAAAATGTTCATAGGAGGCCAGGGTCAAACAATGACGTACAGAAATG
>NW_018403967.1:1891-1985 GCF_002113885.1 Mizuhopecten yessoensis
GAGGCCAGGGTCAAACAAGCACGTACCGAAATGTTCACATGAGGCCAGTGTCAAACAATGACGTACAGAAATGTTCATAGGAGGCCAGGGTCAA
>NW_018403968.1:0-113 GCF_002113885.1 Mizuhopecten yessoensis
AAACAGAAACACCGTAGTGGACTCGTAAATGGAAAGCATAACTGAAGATTTTAGCAGCCAACTCCCGGGGGGATATTCTGTAATTCCAACAATTGTAACCTCCAATCTGAAGC
>NW_018403968.1:3073-3643 GCF_002113885.1 Mizuhopecten yessoensis
ACATTTTCATTTACTACTACTCTACATGTTATTGGTATGTGGTTATATTCATCCGAACCCTGGACCGTGTCCACAAGAAAACACTAACATCCGTCTTAATAATATATCTGTCTGCCATATTAATATCGGTTCTTTAAGGAACAAAACCCACATTCTTGATGCTGAATTTTATGAATATGATATTCTTTGTGTTACCGAAACCCATCTTAATAATTCCTTCTCTGACAGCGATATCTCTCTCGAAAATTTCGGTAATGTTTTTAGAAAGGATAGGACTAATAATGGTGGAGGCGGGGTACTTATTTATACTAAGAAAAAACATAAATATTAAACGTAGAGTTGATTTAGAATCAGGTGATCTTGAACTGATATGGATTGAAGTAACCACTAATAATAAACCCATTCTTCTTGGTTGTATATACAGACCCTCTAACTCTCTCGTAGTAGGCTTGAGATAGACTTGACAATTCTCTTGACAGTATTGTTGATCTGCAAAAGAAGTTGTCCTGGTAGAAGATATAAATATTAACATGTTAAATCTTAATCCAAACTCTCATTTTCATCGACTAT
>NW_018403968.1:5059-5520 GCF_002113885.1 Mizuhopecten yessoensis
CGGCAAGTTGTCCAATTTGGCATTCACTACGACCCGCTTGGCCTCGTAGACAGCGAGGGCCATCCCACGTGTTCATGGTCTAGGAAATATTTCGCATATGTAAACAGAAACACCGTAGTGGACTCGTAAATGGAAAGCATAACTGACGATATTAGCAGCCAACTCCCGTCTGTAATTCCAACAATTGTAACCTCCAATCTGAAGCACTACAATATAAGGCTGATATTCGGGAGGATTTTTCAAGAACCTCGGCACGAGAGCCTAGACCAAAGGTGTTTGAAATTCTGACTTTAAATTGAGATAAAATCATATAAAAAATAAGAGAGTTACTATGAAAAAACATGGTATGNTCAACGCCTCCAATAACAGGTAATAAAATACTTCATTTGACGCCTGGGTCACATCCAGGTTTAAGAGCACTTTAAAAGTCACGGCTGTCGTCACTTCACAGGAAACAATAG
>NW_018403968.1:8519-13960 GCF_002113885.1 Mizuhopecten yessoensis
ACATAGTACTACGAGGGAGAGGCTAGAATGATATTTTCTCGCGTCTTGAATAGTAAGTATCTAGTTTCATGCCATGCAGAGTACAACACGCATATTTACAAAATTAACTCCGAACAGTTTGATGTATTCAGGTAAAATTGCAAGGAAGAAATGCTCAGGAAAAACGCTGATAACAAAATAAAAGCAAAAGAAAATATCCCAGCCTAAGTTGGGGCACATTTTCTTTTCTGGTACGCGCCAGTCAGCATCCTAAATCTTCATCAGTATAAATTTAATCAAGAATTGTTATGTTAACATTATACAATAAGGGTATTATCGTGAGGTCTTTTAAACTCTTAGCAACGGGCGTGCTGAAAATAAGGTTTACTGTAATGTACAGTCTGTGTATAGGGATACTACTTTAAATACATTGATTATAGTGCTGAACGTTGATCATAAGACAAAAAACGCTAACTTTGGTTTAGGATATTATGACAATACACATCTGCTGTTATCAAATCCAAGAGTTCGCAGATTACATCTTCTAATAATCAACATGAAATAAAAAATCACTCATTCAATACAACGTGTAAAATATACATGAACATAGAAATAATAAACATAATTATGCATATTGGTGCACATATGTTCAACATTAAAGTAAAAACAAAATCAGAAAAAAATGAATTGAAAAGTATACACTTTTAAAGATTCCTAGAGTTAAAAAAAACACCCAAACGTATACAGTACACTAATGAAAACGAATTACTATCTATGAAATATTAAGGAAACAATACAGAATGGTAAACAATGGTTAAATGTGTTCACCCTCATTTGATTTGATGTAAGGAGAGAATTATGCATGTTAAAGTGAATAAAGTTAATTTTATTTGCTCAAAGTTATACCAAAGTTGAACACGGTCAGATGAGTTATCACTATATTTCAAAGGGTAGCATGTGAATAATAAAGTGATTTTAATGAAGACAAATAAACAAATGCGCTTAACGTTGGTAGTTTAACATGTGCTCTAATCAGTTAATTTTGTAATTCACTCAATTACACGGAAAGTATTTCGATTAAAGAAAAAGGAATGTGTTAGAAATACCTCAGTATCTTAAATCACATAGTGCATACATTTCATTAATATTAACTTCCTATGATAGTATAAGGACATTGAACCTTTTCAATTTTCTGCACTGCTGATAGAAAGATGTCTCAGTATAAGATTTGTGACTATACGATAATGTTTTTCAATAGAGTTTTGATCACGGAGCAAAATCGCGAAATATTTATTCCTGGAGATGAAAGGTATATGCACTATTACGAATCACTATATAGTGGTCTCCTGAATAATAAAATGTTCACCAGCGATTATTTTCCTTGTCTAAACTGTCAAATATTAGGTCTCTGAAATTCATAGAAACATTTCTGTGAAACTCTTTTCCATGGTCCTATTAAAGCTTTGTTATCAGAAAGTAAACATCACCAGGTGTGTTCTTATCCAGAATCACAAGAATTAGTTTCACAAGATCACATATTTCGTCTTTATCAGGGTGACCAGATTGTTGCTGTTGTATGCCAGTCCATCTGACAAACCTTCATGGCTGTCAGCAACCTGCCTATGGTTGCCTCTGTCTGGTATCTGTCTATCCAACACCGAAGGAGAGCACTCATTCTTGTCCTGAAGTCGGTAGGATGACAAAGTTCACATTGCGCTATAGTTGGGGGTGACAATCCGAGCTCCAGGCACATATTGAAGTACATTTTGTCGATGTAATTTACGATTTTCCTTATTTCATCCTCAGATGGGACTCTATTCCAAACCTCAAATGGCACCATATCTGCGGGAAAGAACTTTGTTATAAATTGCTGAATTCAGCAAACTTTTAAAATCAATCTTGAAATTGAAGTTATCATCTTTTACCATACCCAAGAACATGACAAGTTTCAATGACGTCGACAATAATACCAGAAGGCAGAGTTGTGCAATGTTAACCAAGTCTTGTGTGCAGATTTCAGCTTGCTACTTTTATTGAACCGATCATAGGTTAATATATAATTTAAAAATAAAGTTGTTTCCGTTGCTCAGCTTTTATCTTAAAATGTTAAGATCCCTTAACAGAATAAAAGGTCAGTTTATCATTTGATGTCTCTAGTTGAGCACATGGAAATAAAAAAGATGGAAAAAGCCAGTCATCTATTTAAATTACACGTACACAACTACAGGTATCACCAAACATCCAGACAAGAAGAAAAGTCAGTCTATTGAGATTATGTTTTATTGCTAGGTATATTAGCATTCATTTTACATTTAAATAGCCAAGGTAAAATTGTATATAACACATGAACCTCGATAATATCATCTCGATATACTGTTTTGAAACATTAAGTATTTTGCATATTCGTGTATCAAACGTTCTATACTTTTGTGTTATAACCCTCTTACCTTGAACCTGGGATTCCTCATCTGTTCCTAGTGCGTCGTTGATACGGTCAGTCGCCATATCAACCGCCTCCATAGCTTGTTGGATGTCATGGATCGTCTTATTCGGATAGGCGATTGTCCATTTAAGGAACAGCTTGGTAATGAGGGTGATTCCTAGTAAGTTGCGGCACTCCCATTTTGTATGCTCAACTTCTAGAATAGGAAGCCCAAGCTCCACAAAGAACTGCTCAATGTGAGACGAGTTGATTAGACGGGACAGACGACTAAGTTCTCGAGGAGACGGCCTCCTGTCAGAGGTATTCGGTTCAACCCCCGTTGTTCCTAAATTATCAATATTGGGAGTTATTACTCATAAGATTCATTTGAATGTAAAAACAGGTATAACAAACACAAAATAAACCCATTACTATTTTTGTTATGCTATACTTTCAGTAAAGTTAATCAATGTTTGTTTTTGTATCAAACATTGTATATAGAGTTTAATAATGTATCAATATTACTGAAAATGTCAGGTTTCTACTTTTCGTATAATGTATTATCTACTAGAAAACATGTAGAATGCCGTCATTGGAAGGAACATGTATTTTTCGTCCAAAACCTTCGCCATCAGTTACTAGATTTTAGTGTACAGAGGACAGACTAGTAAAAAGAAAGCAGGTTGAAAATAGTTTTCCTCACATCGTGCCTCACGTTTACAATAAAGCACAGTTGCTATTTTGCTTTTATATTCACCGCTATTCTGTAGGTTGAGTTCCTGTAAATAGCTGAATATACTTTTGTCATTGAGCTTTACTCGTGTTTTGCAACGTATTCTGTCTAGTGTTGTTTATAGCATATTATGGGTTGGGTACCACGGTTTCCGTGCAGTAGTATTAAAATGTTATGAACCGATATATGCAGCATTATGAGCATGTGCCCATAACAGTTAAAACAATAAAAAGTGTCCACCTATATGTTGTACAAATGTTTTCTTCGGAGATGAGACCCTAATTGCATGCCAACTAAATGTCCCACAAGGTGTATGCTGTGATGCATGTGTTAATTGAAAATATTCATTCACCTCACTACCCAAAACGGATAACTCTTCACAACAATATTTTAAATCTTTAAACTTGTCCACAGTTCACGATTTATAGAAATATTTAGGCATGCATTTTATTTACATTGAAGAGTTCAAATAGCATCAGCAGATGTATTTTAAACGCCCAAAATAAGTCCGGTTTTGTGTGCTAGTACTATGCAATCTGTGCCAAAAAGTTGGGATAAGTTCGAAAAATAGAAATGCTTGTACAAAGCAATCAAGAGATCGCCAGAAAATATTGGTGCACGGAAAGTTGTTTTTAATTTGAGACATAGGACATTGCAATATATTGAGCGTTGATATATTTTTATATCTGAATTTTTGCAGGAATCGAAACACTTATTGGTGACGTCAGAGTATTATATTTAAATCATTTAATAGCTCGGATGCTAATTCAAATTGTTAGAACACCTTCCGAGTTTCTTTCTTAACCATAAATTCATGTATATGTAGGACGTTTCAACGAATGAAACACTTGAGGGTTTGGTGATCTTTTTCTGATATCCTCAGCTCATGTATACTTACGTTATGAACGAGTCTAACATTGCAAAGATATATTGAAGTCATTTACTTACCACCTTTTAGCCAATAAGCATGAACTCTCACCTGCGATATTCCCATTGCCTTGAAACCATGCAGAAACCTAAAACAAATTGCTTAGCGTTACTAAGAATAAATATATTTAGTCCTTAAATACACCTTTTTTAATATTCAAGTAATACAATACAAATAACGTCACATTAATGATAAAGACTACCGTACTATATTGATAAATAATGACTGGTATTTGACTTCTTAAAACGGTGATAAACAAAGTGTGGCTTTTTGACAAAGATATAGAAAAAACCCACCAAAAGGTGAAAAACACCTGTATCTTTTTAAATAAAAACAAAAATAGTGTCAGAATATCAATATTAAAGATACAATTCACGAACCAAATATAAATGTTGTGTGCTTTCTGAAAGAATAAATGAAACATTCAGAAGAATATATAAAATGTGTATTACCTCTGTGATGTTCCAAAACGTTGTGTCTGTTCTGGACAGTCGGTGTTGGCCTAGGCATTCTCCGCCTTGACAGGGCACGCCCCTTTCTGAGTGGATGACGCCGTACAGCTGTACTGGGGTGTCGTATGGACTCAGGTGGAAGTTGCAGTGCAGCTGATGTGCGTACTCAAAGTGTTGCTGGTTACTCATTTGCAACGTCTCAAGTAGAATTCGTTCGATCGAGAGCCTAATACGCTGTCCAGAGTCTGCGGGAAGCTGAGATTCTGTTGGACTGATCACAGTCACAGCGATTGCTGACCGCTCTGCGTGCATGGACACGATCATTCTGCAAAGGTCATCGACTTTGAAACATCCAAAGCCCAAATATAGACAAGTGGTGTTGCCTACTGTCACCTGGTCACGCTCATAGAAAGTGTCTGTTGACAGTGACACTGCTCTGTACCTTCTCATGATCTGGGCAAAGATTCTATGGAAAAGTTCATCTGGGACGTAAACATCTTTAAACACGAAGCATAAGGTTTTGGAGACAGCAAGGTTTCTCTGTTTAAAGATGCTGACTTCTTTGGTTATATCATCAATGCTTTGAAGCTCCATCAGTTTGCTCGGAATGGTGTACGTCTTACTGAACTCTGCATTTTCTGTAGTGGTTCCCGACATTAGTATCTTTACTATTAGTCCGAACTTTACCATCAGCGGCAGGAGAGCGGACTTGTAAGGAAAGAAATCTTGGTTCTTTTCCAGACTAAGAAGACCGTCGATCAACTTGTCAGTCAGTTCACCCTTTGTCATGTACAAGTCCAGGTCTTTGGTCAGGAGAAGGTCGCCTTTTGGGAGGAACTGGTCGTCGGTAATCAGGATGCTGAAGAAATCAGCAAGCCACTGGGGGTCGGTGATGATGTGGTCAAACTCCCGAAAATAAATCACAGA
>NW_018403968.1:14948-18703 GCF_002113885.1 Mizuhopecten yessoensis
TTTTTTTTGATGTGTCAATAGGGTCGATCCATATTGAAATGTAATGCTATATAACCATACATGTTACTGAATGATTAGTTTCTAGTAAAAAAAACCTCCTCTAACTGCACGGGCAGATGATTGAGAGTAAGATCTATACAAACTATAGCTGAATATCTAACGTTTCAGTTTTAACATCGCAATTTAACGTCAAAGCGTCTCGGTTTGGGGTTTCGTTCTGTTCATTATTGCTTTAGTGTTATAGAGAAATACATTCTTACTTTCATTGACTTCCATCAACACACTACATAATATCAATAGGTGCTATACTGTAGCACTAACTAAATGATAATGGATACATGATTTTATATTTTCTTTGTCGATTGTAGACGTTATCAACATGTTGACGTCAAAGTCAAGACGTTTAATGCACTGGCAGGTGACAGTTCTGATTACTCCACAAAACATCCCAAACACTAGGATATAGATAAATAATTTCACCATATATCCTCTACTTTCGTATTATTGTGAAAATAATGTTTCACGTCAAATTGAATTACTCGATTAAATCTTAAATCGACGGGTCCGATAAACATATGATATTAGGACTCCAAATGAACGAAATTTAGTCTAATAGATATTGAAATTCGACACGGAACGTGTCCGGGGTTTTAAATACAATCGCCAGCGTCTTATTTCGTCGAACAAGTAATACGAATAACAAGTCAAAACAGGAAACTTGAACATCCAAAAAATGCTTGTCCTTTTAATGATAATAAAAACATACTGTAAACGTAAATTTTTACTATTTATGTCCACGTAATACTTGAATAGACATACTTACTCCAGTGCCAGTTTCATCTCATCCTCGTCCGGTAAAGGGGCTACAGAACGTTTGTTCATTTCAATCACTTCCGCAAACTTGAGTATCCTGGTTCCTTTTTTTCTGGCTTCAAGTAAGTCCATCTCAAGTTTCACCCATCTGGCCGGGATCTCTCTGTCCCATTGATCTTGGTGTACGGCTGCTTCAATGATAAAACCTCGCAACACTTCCAGTTCCGTGTCATCATTTCCAAGGCTGTTATCGGCTGTGCAGAACCTGACGAATTTGTGAGCTGAAAGTTCGGGGAATTTTGCAATGTTTGACTGCATTGCCTGTACACGTTTGTCGTAGTCCTGAAATAGTAACTAACAAGTTCACATTCCAAATTGTTTTTGTATATAAAAATATAAAGACAAAAGCATAGTGGGTTTTTTCCAGTGTAAATGCAATGTGCACGAAAATGACAAGTATTATATTTTATCTTAACAACAATAACTGTTTTTGATAAAGCGTGTTAATGCTAAATCTTCCTTATAATTATAGTTACATGTTTGAATTGAAAACGTGTTATACCCACATTGAATAATTATAACATTACCAAGGTTGTTCTCTTAAGTTCGTCCAGGAAGGTGCCGACGAAAATGAGTGGAGGATCATGTTGCTTTATTCTTGGCGCGTTAAGTTCACCTGACGAAAACGTGCCAATCAACCGGATCCACTTCTTCAGTCTATCTAGACTCATAAAGAGTGCATGTTGATTTAATAAACTATATTAAAATGTCTCTTGGAAATATAGATATGTATGAATATATTCACAGCTATATCATTAAACACCATTGGCAAAGAACTTAAAACTATATTAGGACTTTGTGAAAGAGAAAAGGGATACATTAAGCGATAGGGCTTCATAGTAGTCAGACACGGGTCTTCCTTTTTCCTTCAAATATACTATAAATATAACCAGTTGAACTGGTAAAAATATCAAGGAACAAAGTTGGGGAAAAGCATCGATTTTGTAAGCGTTTTCTTTATTAGAGGAGGAAAAATAAGAAATGTAATATGAACCAACTATATTAACAAAGACTTGATTGAAATAGTACCGTGACTGGAACTGAGTAGTCTAGGTGTCTAAGAAATCAGCTTCAGCGACTTTAGGTTTAATTTATACCAAAAATGGATTATAAATGAAAAAAATAAATCAAATGAAAAATAACTAAGTAATAAATATACCTTTTTTTTCTGTCTCGGATGTTATTTTCCCATTTCATTCATTATGTATGCAAACAAAATTAACTATATAAACCCGGGGCGTCATTTACGACAACCTGCCATTTCTGCAAAATTAGCTCTTGCTGCCATGCAGAATAAAATAAGACACTTGTATATAAATGTTCATTTATAACTGGATACTTTATTAAAGTAAATAGCCTTGCCGCTAGCTTCAAAAATATGTAAAATGGGAATGAAATAAGCATAGCTGCATAGTCTTTTAAAGGATCTACTATAACGTTATTAAATGAAGCTTCATTCTGAGTATGCAGGAATGCAATTCAATTTATTGTAATCTGAAACTGGCCGGTCTTCAGCTTAACCCCTGGAATCAGCGTTTCTTTTTACACTTTTTTTTATTAGAGGTAAAAGCCTTGTCATAAAGCACTGTTGTTATATTTCAATTTCTAAGTTGCAATTAACATTATTTATATTATTACCTCTCCAATCTATGATTTATGTTGTTACCTCTCCAATCTATGATTTATATTATTACCTCTACAATCAAAGCTAATAATTGCGTCAAATTATATATCTGCTTACTTTCACACATTCATCCCACCAGAAAGTTACAAAACTTTTTAACAAAATGAAAAAAACAAGTCCACACTTATCCTTCAGTTTAGCAAGGAAACCGCTTCACTACCTTAAGTTATCGTAATTATGTCAAAATACAATTTGTAATTATACTATGGTTACAATGTACCACATCAACATAGTATTTATATATTCAATATTCAATAACTACATTTTTATCTCACACCCTTACAATATATACATATTGTTCTACCTTTCTACTGTTCCATCACCCGGTTTACACTTCTCTCGTCTCATAAATGCAATCAAATAATATCACAAGTTTCATTTTTTTGCTTTTTACCCCCGTCAGTTAAATACTATGTTGTGTTATCATAACTACAAACCTCTTTCTATTGACAGTCTTCGATAAGCGATATATTTAATCCGACTTAATTCTCCATGTTGATAACACACCAATACATTATATATTTTTTACGGAGAAACGTATTTTGACATTTATTTGTGATGTACAAGATGAATGGTAAAAGGTATCTCTGTACTTCTCCATATACACTCTAAATATATAATAAGGATCGTTCATCTACTTACCAGTTTCCAACTTGTCTTTGAGAAAATCTGTCAGTCTGAAGACAAGTAGGTATACACCGTGTGAAGAAAGAAAGACGTTGTGTGAAGCCTGAAATGACGTGTGTCCACCCATATCCCACAGAGAAAGAAATGCTCCATCAGACTTGGCCCTAAGTGAAGCACGTTTGACTTGGAAGGATTCGACTAATGCTCGTTTGACTGCTGCAGTGTCACCTGACAACGAATCTCCGTCTAAGCCGTCTTGAGAACCTGTGGTAGCATACACTGATAAATAAGGAGAAGTCTAAGCAATATTGATTCTTAATTTGTTTGACTCGGTTAAGTTATATATTTGTAAGACATATCAAAACACTTCCAATGTGATATCAGAAACTACAGTGTGTCAAATATATGCCTTATTGCTTACATACTGATAAATCCAATTACTTTATGTAAATTATCAGTAAATCATACCTGTTAGGAAACCGGCTTCTATTTCTGGTGTCTCCATGTTCGTTTTAAGCAATGCACTCATACGTGTTGTAACCACATCCGTAAGCGATTGATCAGCATTATC
>NW_018403969.1:0-113 GCF_002113885.1 Mizuhopecten yessoensis
AGGTCGTTATGTTCGACACCATGGAACACAATAGTTCGTAACGTTGGACAGCAGAGGGACACATTAGATTGTTCTATTCGACAGGTCGGTGGACACATTAGGTCGTTATGTTT
>NW_018403969.1:2643-3625 GCF_002113885.1 Mizuhopecten yessoensis
GCACATTAGGCCGTTATAGTCGACAGTAGGGGGACACATTAGGTCGTTATGTTCGACAGCAGTGGAACACATTAGGTCGTTATGTTCGACAGCATGGGGACACATTAGGTCGTTATGGTCGACAGCAAGGGGGACACATTAGGTCGTTATGTTCGACAGCATGGAACACAATAGTTCGTAACTTTCGACAGCAGAGGGACACATTAGGTCGTTCTATTCGACAGGTCGGTGGACACATTAGGTCGTTATGTTTGACAGGTCGGGGGACACATTAGATCGTTATATTCGACAGGTCGGGGGACACATTAGGTCGTTATGTTTGACAGATCGGGGACACATTAGATCGTTATANACACATTAGGTCGTTATGTTTGACAGATCGGGGGACACATTAGATCGTTATGTTCGACGGCAGGGGGACACATTAGGGCGTTATGTTTGACAGCTCGGGGGACACATTAGATCGTTATATTCGGCAGGTCGGGGACACATTAGTTCGTTATATTCGACAGGGCGGGGACACATTAGGGCGTTATGTTCGACAGTAGGGGGGACAACATCAGGTCGATTTGTTCGACAGCAGGGGGACACATTTAGTCGTTATGTTCGACAGTAGGGGGACACATATATTCGACAGGTCGGGGACCCATTAGGTCGTTATGGTCAACAGGTCGGGGACAACGTCAGGTCGATTTGTTCGACAGCAGGGGGACACATTAGGTCGTTATGTTCAACAGGTCGGGGACAACATCAGGTCGATTTGTTCGACAGCAGGGGGACACATGAGGTCGTTATGTTCGACAGCATGGGGACACATTTAGTCGTTATGTTCGACAGCAGGGGGACACATTAGGTCGTTATGGTCGATAGCAGGGGAACACATTAGGTCATTAAATTTGACAGCAGGGGAACACATTAAGTCGTTACATTCGACAACAGGGGACACATTAGGTCGTTATATTCGACAGCAGGGGACACATTA
>NW_018403969.1:4923-5008 GCF_002113885.1 Mizuhopecten yessoensis
AGCTATGTTCGACAGTAGGGGGACATATTACGTCGTTATATTCAAGAGCAGGGGGACACATTAGGTCGTTATGTTCGACAGCAGG
>NW_018403970.1:0-113 GCF_002113885.1 Mizuhopecten yessoensis
TAGATGTATACTCCCCCACTCCATTGAACCAAAGGGTTTAGATGTCTACTCTCCCACTCCATTGGACCAAAGGGTCTAGATGTATACTCTCCCACTTCATTGGACTAAAGGGT